>NW_008825016.1:1205113-1214443 GCF_000699105.1 Pygoscelis adeliae | reverse complement strand
TCCAGGTGGCGTAGCAGGTCGTTGACCGCTTCCTCTTGGATTATGGGGGGTTCATCCTGCTCGCCATCCCTGTTTTCCAGCTCAGGGCGCCGAGTACCCTGAGGATAACTAGTCTGATTGCTAAAGACTGAGGCAAAGAAGGCATTAAGTACCTCAGCCTTTTCCTTATCCTTGGTAACAATGTTCCCCCCTGCATCCAATAAAGGATGGAGATTCTCCTTGGCTCTCTTCTTGTCATTAATATATTTGTAAAAACTTTTTTTGTTGTCTTTAACGACAGCGGCCAGGTTGCATTCTAGCTGGGCTTTTCCCTTTCTCATTTCCTCTCTGCACGACCTAACGAGATCCCTGTACTCTTCTTGAGTCGCCTGCCCCTTCTTCCACAAGTGGTAAACTCTCCTTTTTTTCCTGAGTCCCAGCAAAAGCTCTCCGTTCAGCCAGGCCAGTCGTCTTCCCTGCCCGTTCTTCTTACAGCATACGGGGACAGCCTGCTCCTGCACCTTTAAGACTTCCTTCTTGAAGATCGTCCAGCCTTCCTGGACCCCTTTGCCCTTCAGGACCGTCTCCCAAGGGACTCTCTCAACCAGCGTCCTGAACAGGCCAAAGTCTGCCCTCCGGAAGTCCATGGTTGCAGTTTTGCTGTCCCCCCTCCTTGCTTCACCGAGAACTGAGAATTCTACCATTGGTAGAAAACATGGTTGTTTCTCTGTTAACGCTGCTTCACAGCTGCCTCAGATACCAGTGGGAAAATCAGAAGCAGTTCTGAGGTCACAGAAGACAAAAAAACCAGCATGTTTCCAGAAGTACCAGCACTACAGCATGAGGTACTGGACAAGAACAAAGGAGCTGTAGACTGAGTATAAGCTGACAAATGATCCCATTGCATATTACCTTCTTGAGCCAAGAACGCAAGTTCACTTTACGAGGAACCAATTGCACTGGAAATACAGCAGTAAGTACAGAATCATCTGATGAAAGAAAAGCACATCCATTAAGAAATGGAGCTGCAACTTATCCATCTGAGAAACTCCATATGCTGTTTGTTGCTATTTGTTATTCAAAAGAGTGTTGCTATCTGGGCAACTAGAAGTCAGTTGCCTATCAAGCAGAGGTGGGAAAATCTACTATTGATGAAGTGGTCATTGAGGTTTGTGAGGAAATTAATTCTTTGATATCCCCCAGGGCTGTCAAAATTGAAAGTACTGCTGAAGTAACGATGAGGTTTGAACAAATGGGTTTCCTGAACTGTGCAAGTACAACTGATCAGACACATATCCTCGTCCTGTGCCTGTGAATGTATTACCAGGATAGGATACTATTCCATCTTCATTTATTGTGCAGTCAAGGTAGAATACTCATGGACACATATATTGGATGCATAGTGTGCAATGGCAAGATAAATGTGCCTTCTTTCAATATGGGCAAACCAAATAACCAAATTGTTTGGACTACAGCATCCATACCACCATACAGGTAAAGTTATTCTGGATTTTTCTGTTTGGTACACAGAGCTAGAGAAGGACTGCTTTGAATTGGACTGATTCCTTTCTTTTCACCTTTAGTGGAGTTCAGCATAGTTTAAAAAGAAAGCAGGCCCATAAGATGTATTAATGCCACTGAAAGTCATGCAAGCACTACTTGGAAAACATTTTCACTCATCCAGCTTATAAAATTGTTAATGAATTTCTCATCTTTCTAGCACTGTAGATCAGGTGGCTGCTGAAAATCTGGGATCCTTTGGTGTGTCCCCCAGGAATGGGACAGTATATTGTACAGCTCAGAGTAACTGAGAACAAATTCTTGGCAGCTGAAACATGACCCTTCTGGTCTAGAATAGTCTCTCAGAGCTCCACCATGTCCTGCTGTCTCCTCTCTCGGTGCTATGAAATTTCTCTGAAAGTAACTCAGTCACCTTCCTTTGATCCTCTTCAGTCTCATTTTCTTCTCTGATTAACTTTACATCAACTATACTGTTCTCCTGCTTCCATTTCTCCTCATTCTTGCCTCCCTTCCTTACTTCCTTCTCCTCAAGTTCCTGCTCTTCTCATCACTATCAAAGTACCCTAGCAAATTCAGAAGTCTGTTACTCTGTTGGACGGTCTTCTATACAACAGATTTCTCTTTAATTTGTCAAACACAGTTGTAGTTGCTCCTGAAGAAAACAAGAAATCATAGAGCACTTGCCTTCTATTTATTCCTCACATATGGTGCTGTACATGAAGAAGTAAGTTTTTATCTCTAAAGGCTATTCTTTCTGCGGGCTTTCCATTTTTACCAGCAGATCCCTACCATGTGAGACTTTCATCAAGGACTTATTCCAAGAAAAGAAGCAATGAGACAATTTTACCTTTCAGATTTACAAAAAAAACCAGCACTGTGCAGAAAAGAAGAGGACAAAGCATGAAAAGGAACAACCAAGTCAACATATAGGAGCAATAGTGGATATCTTGAAAATCTTCCAGGCTGCTATTACTTTAGAAGATTTCCACAGTTTCAGATGTCAAGATGAGAAGGAAAGCAAGTAAGCAAGCCTGCTATCATTCCAGCTGTACCATCTATGGTGAGGAAAACTTGTGTATGACAGATCAGCTGGTAGAGGGACAAGTTAAAAATACTAGCAAACTAAAATTCTCAGAATTTGCCCTGAATTTTTTGGACTTAAAAAATCCCTTCATTAGGAACAGGCAAAAATTGTATCATTTCTACATTGTGAATCAACATCAGGAAATCTTAACAGTCAGGATGTTTAGGGAGGTAGCAAGTTCCTTTATAAAGAACTCATGACACCTCTATTTTGACACATATTTACAACCCTCTTATAATCATGCCTATTGTTTTTTTAAATATCATATTGAAGGGCTGGAAAGTGTTGCTTGAAGTTGGGGGGGGTTATTTATTTATGTATTTATTGATGTATCTATTTAAATCCCTCCACTTGGCCATAGCTTTGAAGTAGCTGTTAACAACTGGGAGAAAAGAAAGAGAACGTTGTGTTTGAGGATAATAGCGCCACATGCAACTGCAGCTAAATCAAGTACAGAAAGCAGATATTTAAGAACCCACCTCAATATTTTGCAATAGCCATTGTAATAAGACCAAAGACGACAGAACTCTGTCTTCTCATGCTAGGCACCTGTTTCTTTTGTGCAGGAAACCTCTTCTACACTCTCTGAGTGTGTGACCAGCTCCTAAGAGTTGTAGATCAATGTCTTTTTGGAGCATCATCATATTTCTGGAGAGATTCTGTCTTACGTTCATAGGCACTGCCTTTTACTCAGATTACAGACCCATACTCACAGTTCTTCCTGACACATTTTAGGTAGAGCTTCATAAAAAAAAGTTGTTCTTTCTTACCCTTTTAAGGGCATATTATCAGACATTGACCCAAAGCAGCATCTGCACTGTAACATGAACACATACACCATGAGTTCATTTTAACCTGGAGAATTATTCAGTTGGGGTAAGTTTGCCAATCATATAAGCCATCATATTGCTTCCACACTGTATTGGGTTTACATGGCAAGGTTTTGGTAGTGGGAGGTCTGCAGGGGTGGCCTCTGTGAGAATAGACCAGGGGCTGCCCCCTTGTCAGACACAACCGCTTCCAGATGGCTCCAAAATGGACACCATGCTGGCCAAAGCTGAGCCCATCAGTGATGCTGGTGGATCCTCTGTGACAACGTATTTAAGAAAGGGTAAAAAAATGCTGCACAGCAGCTGTGAGGGAGAGGAGTGAGAAAAAATGTGAGAGAAACAACCCTGCAGGCACCAAGGTCACTGAAGAAGGAGGGGGAGGAGGTGCTCCAGGTGCTGGAGCAAAGATTCCTCCGCAGCCCATGGATCATGGTGAAGCAGGTTGTCCCCCTACAGAACATGAAGGACCACGTCGGAGCAGCCCATGGAAGACCCACACCAGAGCAGGAGCAACTATCCTTATATCATGCAAGCATCTAAGCTAGGTAAAAATCCAAGCACTGATCTTAGCATGTTCTCCCAGGCAGTGGAATGGCTAGACCCAGATAGATGGCACAGCCGTAAGGCTGAATTGAATTTTTCACAGCTGTGGGGAAAAATGACAATGATTCTCATAACTGAGATAAAAACAGTAAGATCTCTGAATCAAGTTTGCCTTTAACAAAGTTTTAAAAGAGGTGAGATTTAAAACATAAACTGGATATCTAAATTGAAATATTTATTTTTTTAAGCAGTCACGGTGACGGGAATAACCTGAGGAATGTGATCTCTCTCAGGTAGGGAGTAGGCAGAAGGAACCATATTAAAGAAACACAAGAAATTATAAACTGACATTAGTTGTGATCTTCCCTATTCAGGTAGCTTTATAAGACATTCATAAGTAGACTCAGTTGAAAAACAGTACCTTGCATGAATCCAGTTCCTTTACGGTAAAGGAGTCCTAATTTTCCTAGTTCTTCAGAAATTGCAACTAAAATAATTCTTCTCTCCAGTGTCTGACCAGTATCCTCTGGTTTCCGCAAATCCTATCCACCCTCAAGGCATGAGAGTGCTGTAATCTCTCCTCCTATAACCTAACAGGCTCCACTTCTGTGTGCTTTTGTGTGTGGTTTCTCTAGCCATATAGGCTTTTGTTGTTGCTTTTTGAATCATTATAAGGCTTTTACTTCTTTAATTCTAGTATTTCCATACTCTAACATCATTTATTGCTTTCCATAGTTGCTTCAACATCTTTCTTTTATAGTCAGATTAAAAACTCTGCAGTCTAGCGACAGATAGAGAAAAGTTACAGAAAAGGTAAGTCAATTCAGACTGAGTACTTTACCAGGTGTATGTTGGAAGCCAGCATTCATCTTCAGATCAGACAAAACATACAAGCTATCTCCTAAAGACGCTTTTCTTGGGGTGGCATGTGTTTTCAGATTAGTCCTCTGAATGTGGCAGGGGGTTGGATGGGGAACACCAGTTCTGCCCCATTCCTACTCCACATTAAGAGTGTTTGCAAACAGATATTATTTCACAAGAAAAACAGATCAACAAATTAATTTATTTCCCTTCTCCCCAAATGCTACTTTTGAACACAAAGAAGTAATAGGCATTTGGAAGCAGGGAAGCAGGAAAAGAAGGATCAGATGCTTTTAGGCAAATTTACTACTTGAATTTTCCATGTTGCACCCATTTCACAGCCGTCCTTTGAGAACATTCACGTTGATTTGTGGGGCTGTGAAAGGCTCAAAATTAAACTAAACTGAATGCTTTAGTACGAAACAGGAGCAGGTCATTTCCTGCTATTTCTGGTCTATCTGCCTGCGCCTGGAGCATGAGGGAGTGAGGGAAGGGGGAAGGAGTGTCGCGGTGGAAGTGCCAGGCTGCTGAAGTTCAGAATAAATCTGTCTCCTGGCAACTCTGCACATTTGCGTTCCTTTCCCTCTACCAAGTGTTGTGGTACAGCGGAATACAAAGTCAGCAACAACTTTACGTCCTCATGCTGAAAAAAATGTAACTGAATGCAAGGCAAAGTAAACACACAAGTGAATCAGAAAATGGAGTCTCTCCTACCCAGACACGTTCCACCCTTCCATGTAAAAAGATGCTGAAAATACTACTCCTGCATAATCATCTGGTTTTTACAACTAGAGACTCGAGGAAGAGGAGCAGCTCCAGTGCTGATGCCTGCATGACACTACTGCTGGATTGCCTGGTGTGCTGGTAACAATACTAACTGCTGAATGCTAGGACTAGTCCTCTGCATACGTCCTGCTCTCTCTGTCTCTTCCTAACTCTTGTTTTGCACTGGCCACTTCTAAATGTAAGTCAGGTATCTTAAACTATGACACGAATGCTGTAGGATTAACATTCAAAACGTAATTTCATATCAGCCTCCCCTTCTCTGAGCCAGTCTGGTTCTGGCCACAGAGGGAGTATGTTTCCCTTTGTCACCTCTTTACTTCTTTCGTCTCAGAAAGAAGTGAAGCAACCAGGAAGGTGGTTTTAACTAACACGTGATTGTTATCGTAGCTCAGATTAAGGAGGTAATATCCAGCTCAGTGGTGGTAGCCTCTGAAGATGAACTAACTCCCTCTCTTGCAATTGTGGTATTGAGTTCAAATCTGCACGTATGATGGACAGGCAAACCCTGCTTTTCATATGCACTGGCCTCATCTTACAGATGGACAAGGCCTCAGATGACACAAAAAAGCTCCCTACCACACTCCACTTGTCTAAATCACATTCTGTCCCTGACGATAAAAGAAGAAAATCCATTTTAAGAATGCTCATAATATCCACATTTTCCCAGTAAGGATTTTTCAGTCCAAAGGGAAAGATTTAAAAAATCCTTAAATTTCTTTTATGAGCCAGCCTATCAGCTCCTAATTTCATAGACCTTTTGACACAATCAAAGGCAGCTTTCCCCTTTGTCTTACAGGTACTCTGTTCCAAGCTGAAGCCAGAAATAAGCCTGTAATGTGGCTCAGGTGACTGATCACACTAGAAAGAGTAAAAACCAGTGACAGAAAATTCACAAAGAACCAGTGGCCTGCTATGTTTTGCATGAATCATTTGTTGACTAGTGAATAAATTTATAAAATGACAGCTTAGAGACAGGGGAAAAAAGAGTGAGTGGCAAAGAATACGATATATTTCTAACACATCTCCCCATCTCTATTAATAGAATGGCAAGAAGGGGGGTACCTGCCGCTCTCAAAGTTAAGACAAATGCAGAATTTCCTTTGCTAAAAGGTTTCCTCAGTAACTTGGCAGTGTGTAGTTGTTATTCCCCAAACTTTCTTTCTGCTCTGAAATCCTGTGCTACCCTCCTGTGACATTTCCTTGCATGCGCTCCACTGAAGTTTGGGTCTATTGTTTCACAACAAGGGAGCTGATCCTTCAGCAGTTACTGATTTATTGAGGTCACTTGAGGTCAGTGATGGGGGTTTTATGGGGTGCTTTTTTTTCAGAATATGGTCAATCTGAAATTCCAATCTGTTGGAATTCCTTTAATTTTACAAAGGGGGAGGTAGATGGTGGAGGACTTTCGTTTTAAAATTACATACATATCAAACGCATAGGTCTATACCTGCATTCTATGTATAGCTGGCTATTTCCAATGCATCACCCTCCTGTCACAACTTTGGTTTGATATTAATGGACTCATATGGGTTTTCATGAGCAAGATCTTAGTCCTTATTTCTCACTGAGGGGTTTTTTGTGTTATGCAGCAAGGAAGGGCTACTTTGCCTTACCTCTCACATTTCCTTCTTGCCTGGGTGACAAGGGATTTGTTGACATTTGCTGCATGCCCTGTTGCTATTATAAATCGGAAGCTACATTTCAAGCTTCAGCACACTCAGAGTTAAGCTGCACTGGAAAGAGGACAATGGAAAATATAAATGGAAGAAATTTGAAGATGTGAAAAGGGAATTATTTGGAGGAGCTTTTTCTTTTATCTTAAAGCATTTAAGAACAGAGTGAGGAAAAAATCCTTACAAAGTGGGGGGGGGGGGTTGCTTTGGTTTCAAAGCTGGATGCCTAAAGTTAAGGTTCTAACTCTGTGTTTAGTCATCAGAGTTTGCCTCCACTAAAGCCACTCTTAAACCTTCCCCTGAAACAATCCTCAGTACAAAAAGTATAGATTTTGTGATGTGAAATATTTTCCAGAATTTTGAAAGTGTCTTTCTAAATAGTGCTTAATGTCAGGATTTTAATGACTTGAGAAATTTGGTTAAAAAACCACTATACAAAGAGTTTCAGTTTTCATTTAAAAAACTTTTCATTTCTGTTTGTGTAATATACAATAAATGAATGCCGCCTATTGAAAAAATGAACAAAGAGAAGTCAGAGCAAAGTAAATTTTACAAATCAGGCCAAATAAAATATTTCAGTTGATCGGAAATCAGATAATATTTCTTTTTAAATTTCACTTTATAGGAAATTTCTAGAAAAAGTTTGTTCTCCTGTGTTCTATTCCAAAATGGAAGGTGTGTTTTACATCAGGAAATTTCCCTGAAATGAAAAATTGGGTTCTCCTACAGCTCCAACGGCCAGATTTTCTACTCACTTAGGAGCTCCAAGTGACTTTAAAAGGAGTGTTAGTGCAAATCAGTTTATTTATCCGGACTACTTACAATGACGTCCGTCTAGTGAAAAGAAGTGTAATGCAGGGAGTCAATTTTATAAATGCAGCCACAATTCAATACCACAATCCTTAAAAAACTAGAACAAATAGAAAGCATAATATAAAGTATAAAATAATAGAAGGAAGCATATAATTTGAAAATATTTTTTCATGACCTATTTTAACTTGTTTCACAATGTTTCTTCTTTTTCTCCAGGATAATTTACTGCGTAATTCAAACCTGCAGATAATTTTGACCTCTTTTCCTTTATTATTAGCTATTAAATTTTATTTAAGCTTGATCATTTTTAAAGGGACGGGCGGGATAAAGTGAAGCTTCTCATTTTGCATCCTGCTCTAATCTCCGATTTGAGAGTGCTCCAGGCTGGGGTTTTACATAGTAATGTACGGGCGGCAGATAGGGAGATTGGATACACACCCACACCTAGGCACATATATCTCGAGAGCAGCCTGTATGTTTTGCAGTGGCAGCTGACCGTAACAGTCCCTTTCGGACTACAAATCAGCGCGTCTCCCTATGGGGGAAGTTCCTATATTTTATAGTTGCGTTGGGGTCGGGTTTTTGGTTTGGACGGGTTTTTTGGGTTTTTTTTTTGGGGGGGGGGGTGTCTTCTTGAACGGCTGTTCCCCTGCCCTTAAGTTTAAGGCTATTTTCAGACTTCGCCAAACGTTTGATTTTTGTAATTATTGTTAGGATTCCCACCCACCCCACCCCCCAACCTCGCTCTACACGGCAACTAAAATTGCGATTTAGATATTTGGTCCCAGCGGCCCTGCCTGCGCTCAGCAAATGGTTCCATGTCACTCGCTGCATCACAATATCGGAGCGGCGGCGCTCGGTGGCAGCTAATCCTCTGAGCCCGTTAATAAGCTTAGGAGCACGTTCATTGAAGACTGACGCGTTAGTCACAAACAGGGAGAAAATATCTACTGGGGGAAGCTGAATTGGTTTTAATCATCTGCTAATCACCAGTAATGAGACCTACTCTGGGGAAGAAAAGAAAAACAGATAGTCAGAGGGAGGTTTTGTTCTTCACAGCGGAGTAACAGGGAATGAGAGGGCAGCTGTTATTAGGAGAGAAAAGATGGAAAGAAAGGAGGGATTTGGCCAGACCAGATGAAACTTCTTCTGTGGCGCACTGTTTTGTTAGCTGAGGGTTTCTTTCATTCAGCCTCCGAAACTTCAGATCTGTCAGCCCCTCTGAAAGCCCCGGCCCACC
>NW_008825016.1:1196331-1204776 GCF_000699105.1 Pygoscelis adeliae | reverse complement strand
CCTCGGGAAGTTGGGCTTCGAGGTGACCGCTGGGGATACACCGAGAGAGGGCCGCGGCACGCGGCCCCTTGCGGAGCCGCGCGGGGACGTTCCGCCGGCCGGGGGGGGAGGTCGGCGCTGCCCCCCGCCAGTGGCACCTGAGGGGAGCGGTTGCTGCAGGAAGCAGGCATCGTGTTCTGCAGGTGAAAGCCGAACAATAAGCCAAGCTGTGGTTCTTAAGCAAAGCTATAACGGGACTGCGCTCCACGCACTGTGCAGGTCAGCAGCCGTAATTCCAAGGTGCTGGTATGAGGACCACTGCAAGACACTGAATGTAGCAGGTGTCTCCGTTCCTTAACAGTAGGCCCTGGGTATCTCCTTCAGCATGTTCACTTTTTTAAAAAAAATTTTAATTGGGTTTAAATTTTGGCTTATAATAGTGCATCTGGCTCAGAGAGAGGAAGAAAGCCCTTAGCTACATTTTTAAAAATCCAAGCTTGGATGAGCTCTTTAAGTGATTATAAAGTTGACTAAATGTAAAAGCTTTGCAAAGGCAGTAATTTCAGACACACTTCTGGCTGCTAAGACATGTCTATGTTTCATTTTCTGTATATTTTTAGGGAGCTTAAGTGGGGTGGGTACCTCACTCATTGGAAAAAGGTTTTTTTAAATGTCGTGCTTCATTTGGCTGTATGGAAAAGCTGAGTATCAGATGTCCTGTCAGAAAATAAGATACACTGATATACAATGTGCAAACGTTTTATTTTGAAGAACTCCTTCACAGTCTCACTTCATGGAAGTGAGTTGCCCAACTTAGTCACACAGCAAAGAGTAGTCTACGTCCTGATTTAGGTTTAATTTCTTGGTTTAGAGCTCATGGCAGCAGGATATCTGAACGGGAAAGCGTGCCTCAGTTTTTTTCTGCGGTTTCCATAATTCCTATCTCCACCATCAGGAAATGGGTCCCAGTACACCAAGATACGGAGGGAACGTTAGCCCAGGGAAATTTTTTAACCTCTTCTTTATAGCTTGTTTATTAAGAGTGGAAGTGGGAATGACTAGTCTTTTACTTAGGATCATCACTGCATCACGTTTCTGATTTTGCAGAAGGGCTCTCTGGAGGCGTGGGGATAGGTGGTACCAATGAAAAGCAAAACTTCATCATCAGGCGGTTTTCTTGGTCCTCTTGAACAGAAGGACTTGAGAAGCTTCACATGTGAGGGCAGGCAACACTTCTCTAAATGCCTGTTGTTATGGTATGACCTTATTCTAGTGCCACCAAAAGTCCTTTGGGTTGTAGTGAGAAGACAGAACCAGTTGATTTGGAAAGGAAAAACACCCAGGAAACTTTAAACTCCTTTTCCTGTGTCCTAAAAGAACTGACTTGTGCTGCCATTTGCTCCTGTTGAGTTACTCTGGATTTTGCAGCTCACCTTGAATGAAGAATAGACTGTTCCTTAAAAGTGGCTATTTATTTTGGGGACCATCATTCTCATCGGCTTCACACAGATAACCTGAAACGTCTCACAGGAAAAAAAAAACAACCACATTGGAAGCCAAGCCTCTTCACAGGTCTTCAAGGCAGAAAGAAACCTCTTGCCTGCTTGTTCAGCAGCTCTAGGATTCTCAAGCCATAAACAGTCATGGATTGATGAAACATACCCAGTAATCCCCAGCAATAAGACAATGTGTGGAAACCGGTGTTTCAATACATTGGATTGACATTTAAGACAGAAAATGAACTTGGAAAGATGTCTCTCTATTCAGAATAAAACCATCAGAGATGCCAGACACAACCATAGGGACCTCGTGTATACGCTCCTTCCAATTTGGAAGCAACTTTGCCATGATAGTGAGCACGTCATCAAAGCCTTGAGGTAATGTTTAATTGCACTCCTTTTCTTTTCTTTTTCCACAAGTATATTCAGTATTGTACTGATGTTTTCTTAGCTAGTTCATCTGTCTCCGCATTTTATCTTTCTGTCTGTCAGACTTATTAGCATACTTTGACAGATTAAAAGGCTAAGGTCAAACAAACAAATCCCCAAAGAAATACTGCTAATTATTGTCATATGTTTTTTAAATACTTTTGCTTCTTCAAAGAATTTCATAAGGAACTAAATTCAACTTTGCAGTCTAACTGTTTCTTTTATGAGCCCCTCCTCTCTTCAATGACGCTTTTCCTAGCCACCCTCCAGTGCCCCTACTCCCATTCTCATTTTTTTAGGCAAGCAATTAGCTACTTACAAAAACGCAAGACTGTGCTTCAGATGAGTTACATTTTGTGGAAGGTACCTGGAGTACATATTGACGCACAGTGAGTAGCGTTCAGTGAGCTGGGAAACACAGGTTTGGGTGGCTTTTCAGTTTCATGATGTCTGAAGAAGTAAAAGACACTTTTTATTGCTGGCAAAGTGACACAGATCATCTTTCTTCCAGAATCCTGCTCAGGGCCTAGTGAGTGCTGCGCACAGCTGTGGTCAACAGAGGGGTCCTTCGCACCCAAGCATTTTCACTCTGTTCGTATGGTGAGGGGGATTGGTTAGGATTTGGAGGTAGAGTCAGAAGGCCAATGAGCTGCACATTAATACCAGATTCTGTACAAAGTTTTCTTTACCTTCAGCTTCTTAGAAAACAAAACAGAGCAGGTAGATGGTCTGAGCGTGAGTGAAAAAAATTTTTAGAAAACCAAAACACAAAAGTCCAACACACATTCAGTTGGGAAGAATGATTACAACCACAGTCAGCTGAATACTTTCTGCATTCACTGTTGGCCAAGGTAAATAATAAGGTAGGAGTTGGTCAGATAAAGGAAGATACTGGCTTCTTGTGAGGATGAGACAACAGGTGGCTAAAATAAATAGAGGGGTAGTGCTTTTGGAACAAGAGAAGCAACAAAACGATCCTGATTAGCTTATTGAGAAGACATGTATTTATCTTATGACTCCACTTTTCTATTAATTTCCAGACGCTTCCATGCTTCAGGACAATATATCTGTTTTTTAAAGGATTAATTGTTTGACAGGTATGCAAAGGTAGCGTTGCCAAACCTTGTTCATGGCAGGTAAATCATTACATGGCCTAAGACAGTGTTCATTAGCAGCATTGTCAATCAAGTGGGAGTCCTGCCAGAGAATTGCTGATGATACGACAGGGTCAGAGACGAAGATATTCAGTCTCTATTCATCCATCAGATTTTTTTTTTTAAATCAATTTACAGCATGATAATTGAGTCAAGTTTATTGTGCTGCCCCTCAAACAATGTAGGATTTGGTGATTATAAATCTCTTGGTACTGAGACTACACAAAAAAGAGAAAGGGAAGAAGAGAGAGGAAAAAAGGAGGAAGGAAACAGGAGAGTTGGGGTAGGGTGGGGAGATGAAAGCTAATTGCTAAGATAAATGTTTTAAGAAGGGAAAGTTTCAACTGGAGAAGGCCTGTCTTTAAGATGAAAAAAATAGTTGGAAGATGAAGTTCTCAGTTAAAGAAATTCTTCACTAAAGGTGAAGGGCTAAATTGCCATTCATGTATCTGTATCATCTGAAATTATTCCACTGATAAAACCAGTGTGTATCCTTCCCAGGGGAACAATACTACCTTCAAAAGTATTGTTTCTTTCTGCTGTGTTGGAGAGCCCTTTTGTTAAACATTTTACCCTTCATATGTGCAAGTGTGCACACCCGTGTGCACATATGTGTGTGCAAGGTCTGTGTGCTGACTAGGTCTCTGTGTCGCAAGATTAAAAAAAAATAATAATGTGGAAGGGGAAAATGAAAAGTCGCTTTCTAAGGCAAAAAGAGGCGGGCTTTCTACAGGGAGGAAAGCCCTGTTCTATCAACCTGGGCATGGCTTTGATTTCCACGGGAAATGTCCAGCACTGTATTTCCAGCCCAGGAAAAAGGGTTTGTAAGCCTCCCTCCCATGACCTGCACCCTTCTCACACTTATGCCAAAGAGTTAAAATAAGTGCCTTTGCCATCATGCACAGGCTTTCTGTAAACTGACGTTACTGGTAAACATGTGCTTGCTTATCTACTTTCCTCAGTTTGCTGTTTGGCTGATTTCAGACACATGATAAATAGACCATTCCTAAATTTTCGTATAATTACATTTAAATATAATTTTGAGCAATTAAAATGAATGGGAGAGGAATTCATATGAAATCTGACTCAAAATAAACCTATAAAATATCTGAGTGGTGCATTCCAAGGTGATTTCTTAAACTCCCCTTCATACAGCAGCCGTGCTCACGAGCTCTCCCCTCAGACCCCGACTCCTTTCTGGGACTCATCAGGCTGATGCTGAACATATTTAAATCCTCCCCATAAAAGGTTTAGTCTAAGTTGCTTCTCCAGTACTTGTTTGAACATTAAATATGCAAATAATCATCATTACACTTCCAACAATTACACATGTTTGCGAGCACCATGTCAAGTACTGGCAGCAGTGCAATCATTTGTAAAGACAAATATTCCATTCCAAGAGATGTCATGCTGCTTAGAAGATTTCTTTTTGTATTAGTAGCCACACTGCTGCTTCATAAAGTGTGCAAATGAACGTGACAGTGCTGCCAATAGCTGCCAGTTCCTTCCTCTCGGCAGAGCAGATGTCAATCAACCATCCCAAACAGACAAGGCCTCGGTACTGCCGCAGACATTAAACATGTAGGATGGAGAAGGGAGGGCACAAACAACACAGGCAGCGCAGGGGCTCGGTGTACTCCTTTCTCTCCCTCTCCCTCCTCCTTCTCTCCCTCTCAGCCTCTCTCCCTCTCTCTTTCTCTCTGAGGAGGCCCGAGGCCGTTGGAATATTTTAATTTCTGATTTCTGACTATATTATCGCATGTTTGTAACAGACGAATTGTAATTTGTAGCTCTGAGGTGATATGAAAAGCTGCCTGCAACCGTAGGACAGATGCAGGCGTGTGTGGCAGACTTCTCTCCTCGCTGCTCTTGCCTCCTTCCCTCTCTCTCCTGCTCTTTATGTAGTTATGGATAATTGTCAGCATTCACTTTTATCACATCCAAAGTAGCAGCTTAGAGAAGATGCGACTTTAGTCAGGACTAATCTTGCCTCCTCCTGAAGTGGGAAAATCCCAAGTATTTCAGGGTCCTATTGATAACCCTTGTGCTTTTTTTCCATAAAAGACGGATGACTCTGGCAAGCTTGGGAGACTGCAGATAATGGGATTGACTTGGTACTTAAATCTCAGTGAACCAAGACAGCATAAGTAATTAGTGAATTGGATCCATACTGGGGTGCTAATGATGGCTAATACTGCCCCACACCATTCTAAAAACCACAAGATACACATCCATCTCATTCAGATAAAACCGAGGGGACACTGCTTTTGCGGGCATCATTTATTTCTTCCTTAGCACAGAATTTATCCCCTGTAAAAAAAAAAAAAAGATCTAATTTTCCTGGAGTGACATCCAGAAGAACAAGTGACCATTCTGTCAGAAGAGTTCATTATGATCACAAATACCTCTGGTGTTTTTAATTAAGAAAGGCTAATTAAGAGAAACTACACATTTATCTTCTTATCTAGTCGTCAAGGGAAAAGTCACAAACACTAACTATATGCTGTTTGAATGGGAGAGGCAGTTCATATTTTTAAACTACGTTGGTTTGGGGTTTTTTTCATTTTCAAACAGACCAAATCCTCACAAATGAGAAACTTAAGTTAAAGAAGGTATTTCTTTTTTTAAACGGGCGCTCCAACTTTTATTGAGTGTAGTTCAACTCCGCGTCCCAATTTTCCTCCAGGTTAGTATAATTGTGTACAAACTAGCATTCTGCCTCATTTTTCTTTCCCCACGGAGTGATAACATTTTATCAGGATAATTTAGATAAATGTCTTTCCATAGGGTTTGCTTATCCTTCCAGGAGCTATGATCGACAAACAGCCACATAAGATGAATGGCATCGTGTTTTGATCAAATGTATTCTCATCTAAAAGTAGAGAGGGTTTCAAGGTGAGGGGAACGTCTGTTTTCCTCAGATGTGATCGTCAGAGGGTGGTCCTCCCCCCCATGCCCTCCGGTTTGTTACAGTGGCTGCGAGTTAGGATGTTACTGCGCGTGAGCGTGCGCATTGCACGTATCAGACCCTAAAACCAGGGATGGCTGGGTGGAAGATGTGATGAACTAATCCAACAGTCTTAGCAAAATATTTTTACAGAGATAGCTGAAGACAGGGAGGAGGTTGTTCGGTGGGGGGGGGAATGGCACGCAGAAACTGGGAACCCAGGCACCCTCTGGCTTTCGTGCTGCCAGCTAAATCCTAAAGCCAGACAACTGATCTTGCCTCTTTCAGCTTCTTATTTGCAATTTGTCCTGTTGTTATGGAACTTTAAAAAAGGTGTGACTCGAGGCAGGCTTGGGCTGTAGCATATAAATGGTTAAGATGCAGCATTAGTGATTAACAGCAAAAGAGACTCCTGCCAGACACTAATTTTTTTTTCCTTTTCTTTTTTCATTAGGATTAAGCTGAAGTCTTTCTTTTCCCTGACTGTCAGAAGAGTCTTAATTCTGTGCTGGGTTATTTCGGCAAGTACCTCAGTAGGTGTGTGTGTGACCACAGTAGGAAATGCTTTTTAAGGAGAGCTTCATATTCAGCATTTGAGGAGAAAAAGCTGTTTAATACAGGGGCTCTTCGTTTTCCTTCTCAATCTGTAACTGATTAGGAGGCATTCAGAGCTAATGTAGGATGAAAAGATGGGCAGATTCTCGGCTGAGGAGGCGGAAGGGGGGGTTGGTTGGGATAAGGATCTGAACTGGATTAGTACAAACCCAAGTTTTAGTTGGGATGGGGCTAAAGCGTTAGCCCAGAGGCAGGCAGGCTGCCCTTCATCAGCAGAAATGTTCTCACCTCAGTGACTCTTTCTGCTTCTCAAAAAGCAGAGAGATTCCCCCTGAAAGTCATGCTTTGCAATTGTAGCTTTAACCTCCTCCTTTCTATCTGGCCCAGAGATCTATCTTTCTTTCTTTCTTTCTTTCTTTCTTTCTTTCTTTCTTTCTTTCTTTCTTTCTTTCTTTCTTTCTTTCTTTCTTTCTTTCTGTCTTTCTGTCTTTCTGTCTTTCTGTCTTTCTGTCTTTCTGTCTTTCTGTCTTTCTGTCTTGCTGCACACAAGAACTTTTGGCTTGTGTAGTTGCTAGATGCATGTATTTCTAAAATGACAGGCATTTTTAAAATACTAATAAATCACACAGTCCTTTAAGTCTAAAACTGAACTCTGCCTCCTCCCCAACTAGGTTTCCTTTTGCTTTTCTGCTTACCAGAGACTTACCAGGTTCTTGCTAGCTTTTAGACCTTGTTGTAATCCTCAAAAAAAAAAAAAGAACATTTTATTTTCATCGTGCAAGACCTGAAGTACTTTGTCCTGAAGAAACCTGAAATATTTCAGTCTACGTAAATAACCAGGATCCCTATTTCATAATTAACAAAATTTATTGGGAAGCACTGCAGTGTGGAAGGGTAGGACAAGAGTATGAGAAATACTGTTGTTAAGATGTGAGGATACACTTTCTGCAAAATTAGAATACTGTTTGTTACGGGAGCTCCCTTTTCTTAGGTTTCTTACTATAACTGTTCCCCTTCCATGAGTTTAGCTTTCGGAATAGCTTCATTGTTTATCTTCCTAACAGCCTGCATTTCCTCTTGAATGTGATGAATGCAGCTGCAGGACCCTGCATCACCACTTTTGGGAGTTTGTCAGATGGTGGGGTTCTTTAAAAAAGAGTTTTCTAGCAGAAAGAGAAATGCGTCCCTTCTTTTGACCTAATTTGCTCAAATATTTAGTAGTTACTCCCATTTCTGCTGTCCTCCCTGGAAACAGCCCTAGAAATTGCAGGCACTGATAGAAATAATCACATCACTGGACAACGGCATCTAAAATACTGCAATTCTCAGTTTTTATTTCTGAAATATTATTCCCCATTTTTTCTCACTAAACCAGGCAGCTTTGGCAGAAATCGGGGAAAAAAAAAAGCTAGAACTGATATATGATCTATCCACTTACACCTTAGACTTACATGCACTATTAGCAGAATTACAGAGCTTGTAGTAGATGGTATTAAATCTCAGACACTTGGCTAAAAGCAGGTCCATACCCAAGGTTAGAATCCATATCCAAGAAAAGGAGGGGTCATTTTTATGAAGATACTGACCTTCCCCAAACTAATGTCTGCCACACATTTCTTTTCCTAACATTTCAAAAGGAGGTCAATTCATTCCCAAATCCTTTCTAACGCAACTTTGAAAGTTATGGTTAAAAAAAAAAAAAAAAGAAAAAATTTACAGAGCCCTTACATGAATCTGAAGGCAGAATAGACTACATTAGTTAACTTCTTTTTGATTCTGAAGTCAAGATAGCACTTGTTTTTCCTACCCATGGGAAAAATAACAGGAGCTGCAGGAGCATTTTCATTAAGGGGAGAAATATGGAAGAATGAATTCTGAATCA
>NW_008825016.1:1139912-1196312 GCF_000699105.1 Pygoscelis adeliae | reverse complement strand
TCTTGCTGTCTGCTGTGGGAGAGTTTGTAGATCGCATAGATAAGTAGTGGAGATAGAAAAGGTTTATGTAAAAGGAAAGTGGAAGCAGTACATGTAAACAACTGTTTCATTTGACTTCTGATTTTCCCTTTCCATGATTAAGCACATACGGCAGAAAGACAGAAAGAAACGGGTCTTATTTTAAAGAAAGCAACTAAGAATAGCATACTTAGCTTTTTACATCCTACACCAGATATCGGGATGCTGCTGAAAAAGTGCCAGAATTAAAAGTAATTCCCTCAACTTGAGCGAACAGTCCTGAAATCTGCTAGTTGCTGGCATATTTCCACTGGTTTGAAAGTTTGAAAGCAGGCTAAAAAATTTAGGGGTAGTTTTTGTTTGTTTGTTCCTGACCACTGATAGCATGAGCTAGCAGCTGGTAGGAGAATAAAGGAAAATGTGTGTGTATTGGCAGCAGACAATTTATAACATGAAGCGATTATTCTCTCAGAGTCTTAAACATCAGAACTTGTGTCTTAAAAAATAATAATTTGCTTGGACAATTTTACAACTGAGCATTTAGTTTTTTTCCCATTTTTCCTCCTTCAAAGATGTGTTGGAATTTGTAACCAACAAGATACATAATTTATCAATCTTGTACTTTTTTTTAAGAGGCGTTTTTCAGTCCTGTGCCTTTTAAAGCCTTGTTGCAATCCTAGCTTGGTAAACCTACATCTCCACCTAGTGGTTTCACAGAAAGGTGAAGCAATGATTTTTCAAGCGGTGTGGGCATCCAGATAGTTTGCCCTGCAACACCAGTGTGAAGAAACTACATTCTTTCTGAAGAAAATATTTTAAAAGTTGTGATTAAATATATATATACACGCTAACTGAATGTTGAAATTTCATTGCCATATGTAATTATAGAATGGCTCTTCTATTTCTTAGTATTCCTTAATAATTTCAGCTTCCAACAGAAAAACTGAATTTTAGTGCAGCATCGGTTCATCCTGTGTTTTCTGTAACCCCATCCTATACCATGCTTGGGCAGTGCTGGAAGATTCCCATCTTTCCTACACCCACATCTCTGATGCAAAGTGTGACCAAAGCCCCAAACTAAGCACAAAACAGTTAGCAAGAACTTGAAAATGCCCTGGGACCTCTCCTTTGCACAGCAATGTTTTTTATAACCCTCTGGTTTAGGATACTTTATATCTGCTGTGAGGAGTTTTCAGGAAATCCATGAAGGGAACAGGTGTGCACAATGCATGTGGCTTTGGTACTAGGGCAAGAAAGATTTTTAAAAGCTGTTCTGTCCTTTTCCCAAAAGCTTAATATTGTCTGTTCTTGACTCTCCAAAAGATTCTTTCTCCAATTGTTCTAAAAAAATTATGAAGGATACATCTGAAAGATTCTTCTTCGGAATAGAGGGAATTGAATTGCTGAAAAAAGCTCCAGTGCCAACACAGTTGCTTACTGTCCCATACAATCACCGTAAACCATCCCTGCAAGAGCTACCTGAAGCATATAAAAAAACGCTTCAGGTACACAAATAAACTAGTATCTTTCAGTACCAGCAAATCCGTTCTGTTTAAAAAATAAAATATAGGCAGAAATGAAATTAGTCTCCTGATCCTGTCCAAAATATCTTATTTTTCTCAGCCACAGTTCTCACTCCTCTTTCATGTCTCTGCAGTGCCAGTCACTTCACACAGCAGTGAAAATCTAAGTGGTTTTTTGGGGTTAGAATCCCATTTTTTCAACAAAACAGTTGGTTCCATAGGACTATTCACAGTGCATAAAATTAACCGTGTGCCTAAACCTGTGCAGCACTGGATCCTTCACATGGACAGTAGATGTGCTGTTAATTAAATGCTACTTGTAATAAAATATATTAAAGTGATTGAAGCTGCTGTAGCTGCAGTGGGCCTAGAAAGTACAATAATCCTTCACTGTAATGTAGAATCCTCGTGTCAGAAACATGTACAGTACTTAGAAAGAGTATAATTAATGCACATTAACATATATACTCAGAGAGAGAATATATGAAGAGGGTGCTCTGGGACATGGTTAAAATTTTTGTGACTTCAAATTAGGGAAATTTGGAAAATCTCCAGTTCAGCAATTTAAAATGATTAAATGGTATCATAACGTTGCCCTAAAACCGAGCAAATGTGAAGAAATGTGGAAATGTGGTTTTATTTCATTAATGAGATATTCCAGCCTTAAATATTGTTTTCCACAAATACAATAAATATTGATTTCCTTAGCTAATTAAGAATGGATGGTCACCCACAAATAATTAAACTAAACATTTAGTCTGTATAGTGAAATGAAAAATTAGATGCTTATTTCAGAGATGGGTAGCATGCGAAGGTCATTAGACAGTCCAAGGTCAGTATTGGATTAAAACCGAGATCTACCTCTGAAGAGCAAGGAGGAATTCTTTTGGAGAAGGAGGGACATTTTGGGTGGCTCAGGCTGAGAATTGTTGCTATCTGAGATGGTCACTGTTTGAAATTTGGAGGTGGAGGTGAAAATTGGAGGTGAAAACGAAAGCTCATTTTTCCTGTAGAGAGAGTTCACCCTTCTCTTGAATAGCGAGACCTGCAGGGCACTGTCAGTCAGCATAGTGAATTCACCAGCAAGAGACCCCGGCTGGGCTTGCCCTGAGCTCTGGTGGGTTGCTGGGCTCCTTCTGAGCGGTTAGGAGCGGTGTCCTTTTATATATGCTGTATCTGACACGTACATGTCACAGATGGATACCGAGTACTCTTGACAGCACCCAGTTAGAAGCAGTTTGGGCAGACAACACAAGTGCTGCAGAACTCTGGAGTAGCTTTTAGGCAGAAAAATGGAGCTGGTTGAAAAACAAGAATGAGAGATGGCAAAATCCCCAACACCTCATTTCCTTGCTACTTTAGCTGACCTCTGACATTTTTACATTTCAGAATTAGATAAAAATCTAAGCTATGTAATTTACCAGGAAAGAAAAAAAAGGGACAATGTTGTTGATTTTTTTTTTTCTGGTTTACATGAAGCCTGGAAAGTGGAAATTCAGCCTCTTTAGGAAGAAGATAAGGTCAGAGTCCATCTGGGTTGCCCAGTCTTGCTTGCCAGTTGTTTGTTGGTCATGCTCTGTTCAACTGTTTAAATCCATGCCAGCTATCTGAGTCCTTTAAGTAATCCAAGTAGTCGATTGAAGAGCTCTGTGTGATTGAGCACTCTTCATTGGCTGTCACAGCAATAAAAGGGCCGTAAGTGTTGGTTTAATGATATATGTAAAGGGATGAAGTATCCAGTGCTGCTACTCAAAAGATATTTTTGCTTTTCCTGACTGTAAAATTCATAATCTCACAATATGGGTAGCTTGAACAGAAATCTAGAAAATCACTTTCTCAGGAAAAAATGAAACAATTTGTGGCATTGGATAAAAACTCTTGCGACTGTTTAGGAAAATCACAGGCCCCACAAATATTCCAGAGAAATAAAGACTCAAAATAGCAAATTTGCCAAAGTCCAGAGAGTTGCAAATATTTCAACCACTGTAGATTTCTCATCAGTTAAATGAGATTTCTCATCAACTACATCTTCAAGAGAATTATGTGAAACATAAACAGTTGACAGAACTAACCACCGAATGGCAGTCTTCATATTACGTCGTCTTTAACCTAAAAGGAAGAGTAATTGTGAGCTTGCTTTAATGACCTTTTAATTTTCCAGGCCAATCAGCTCATGCATGCCGAAGTGTGCGCTATGTTCATGTGTAACTGTTAAGACTTTCAAGGAAGTATTGAGTATCACAAAGCATTTATCAAACGTACAGCAAAGTTGACATGATGAAATTCAGAATATTTTACTGTAATATAGTTGCTGGATCTGAAAAAATGTAAAACAAAACCCCTACATGATTCCCTATACCTTTGCAGGTCCAGAAACCACAGCTGTTGCGTAACATGGCTGGAAAACTTCTTGTGTTCTCATTGCTAGGACCGGTTTTCTCCATATTCAGAGTCTAATTTTCAGGAATTGAAATGAGCACACACTCTGGTTGAGTCATTATTTCTAGAACTTGGGGACTCAGAGACTCATAAGTAGAGAGTCCATCACACAAAGTAAGTTCTTCAGTTACAGACATATATTTTATCAGAGATTTATTAGTATAAACTGATATATAAACTCTAGTATTATAACTAATATGTAAACTCTAGTATAAATTTATGAACTCTAGCATTAAACACATTTTGCATTTTGCTTCTTTTCATAATCCCACTGATAACATTTTTTATCAAGTTATTTCTTCTTTTTTTGGGGGGGGGAGGGATGGACACGGTGCATTTTCAAATATAAGCCAAGATTTCTCACATCCATGTCAATTTTAATGTAGTTTTACCTAACTGCTCTTAGAAGTCCACACGTACTGTGAAGCATTTCCTTCAAAAAAACAAAAATCCAGACCTGCTTCAGTCACAGGGGAAGTGACCTGCAGAGTATCTGAGCACGTACGTGAGCAGCATGGCACTGCAGAATGCCTTGTCCCATCCACTGGTGGGAAAAGCAGCTTTTCTTCAGCCTGTTCCTCTTTTTTCTGCTTTTTCAACCACTCCCACCCCCTGCCAAAAAAGATCAAGATATACTTAAGCTTTGTTCTTTAAAAAAAACAAACAACAAACCCCACACATACACCGTATCTTTCATCTGTTTGTGAGTATTTCATTGGTCAGTATTCAGGGTACTTGTAATATTACTGCATTAACACTGCTGCACGTAGTGAGCAGTGCAAACTGACAAAAATTAAAAGTACATGGGTGAGAAAGGGGCGTTTGAAATCATTGTTGAATTGAAGTCCAAGATAGCATTTATCTGGTGATTTCAGTAGAGCAGGGATTTCATCGTAACTGATGACAAAACCTTCTGACTGATTTCATTGGTACATAGGTTTTTGGAGCCATGTAAAATATTTTCCTTATTTGTACTAAACCTTTATATATGTATGCATATATACATTTATATATATTGTTGAGTAACTTAGAGAAGGAGGCAATATAAACAAAATCACCTAGAGAACCATTAAATGATAGTAGCAAATAAGAGTCATTTCATGTGTCTCCCTTGTGCAGAATCAAAGTTATAGTGGAGAAAAAGGAGAAGAGGATGCCAGGGATGTGTAAGGTATTCTCCATAGGGAACACAGAATAAATATACAAAGATAAGACAAAAAAAAAGAACAGAATGATAAAAGTTAGAAAAACATAATCATCCAGCAGATGTAACATTTATTAGCTAAGCTCATATGCAAAATAGCTTTCACAGTTAAACAAGGCAAGGTGATATTAACATCCACTGTGCTGTTTCTGCCCTGCATATACACAGAAAAACGTATTCAAAATATATTCGATCTGATGAAAAGGTTTAGATTTAAACTTGCTAACAGTAACTGTAGGTTTAGTACTAATAAATGTGCTTCAGAGCTGAAGTTCTGCAACATAGCCCAGCCCACATTTATGCAGGGGCTGCCAGAATTTGCTTCAGATATAAAGGTATTGCTCAGGTTTCAGTCCACCATGTAGTAAGGAGTTGATGAAGCCTTCACTTGCAAACATAGAGATTCTCTTCGTTTTTGGCATTAGCGATTTTCTGTGCCATTAGTACATAAACCTGCAATGGTTTTGTGTTATGAAATAGTTTCTGCGTTCTTGTACTTGTCTGCTGTAGTCCAGCATCTGTAAAGCTCTAGGCAGCATCTACTGCAGTTGATTTTATATGACTTCTCATGGGATTTTTAAACTTTCTGTGTGTAAAGTTCACAGGCTGAGTTGTCTTCCTCAGCTACTCC
The DNA here is from genome assembly GCF_000699105.1 of Pygoscelis adeliae. Taxonomy (NCBI): domain Eukaryota; kingdom Metazoa; phylum Chordata; class Aves; order Sphenisciformes; family Spheniscidae; genus Pygoscelis; species Pygoscelis adeliae. Next base: position 1,190,497 of record NW_008825016.1, on the reverse strand, counting down.
AAAGACTCACAAAACCATGTAGACAACAAGGGTGGTTCCCTCCACATTCGACAGCTGGTGGTCCTCAGGTGGATCAGTCCTGAAACCTTGGGAAAGCCAGAGCTGAGCTGAGGAGACTTAAGTGTCTTCAATAATACACTAGGGCTTTTGAAAGCCTTGAGCTCCACAGGATTTTCTGCCAAGGATTTTCTGTGAGTTTAACACAGTCCGAAGTGTATGGTTTCCAGCAGTCACAACCTCCACAGACGATGTCATCCAGGCTTCTGGGAGGCTTCTCACATGAGTGTGCAACACGTGACTTGTGGGAGGCTTGTCCCCAGAAATGGTGCAGAAGGGCTGAACCCCCCCCCACTACCTAGCTGGAGAAGGCTCTCTTGTGTTCACTAGCCAGCCTTGCTGACTGAGAGACCTAATATCTTTGCTTAAGCAAAAGTTGCTCAGTTTTTCCATTTAGAAAAGGCAAAAGTATCTCTTTTTTTCTCTTCAGTTTCAACATTTTGAAGTAAAATCATCACTAGGACAATGCTATAGGTTTGGATAACACATGGTTATTGTCTAAGAAAATAATAAGATTGTTGGAAGCACCTGTTCATGTTCTTATACCAGTGACCCATATTTTTATGCAAATACACAATTGCTCCATAGTTACAAAAATGTAACAATAGGCTGTAATTTATAGCAGCAACAACATCGGAAACACCCCAGTAATGTTCTCGGTTGCTAATTGATCGTTTGCTACAATTTCCCTACAGACGTAAGCTAGTAGCGCCATTAAAAGTTAGAGGTCTAGCAGAGATCCTGCTCAAACAAAAGAGCCCAGATGGCTGACTGGTACACAACAGCTACCGATACTAGCTTTTATCTGTGGAGGCCATCTTTGAAATACGGGTCAAATCATGAATGAAACATGCTGAGGGATCTTTAACTATCAAGCCAAGCTGTAGTAGATAGCTACATGGAACATAAAATTCATTTCAAAAATCATGAAATCTTTTAGAAGAGTCTGCCCTTCAGAAGAAGGTGAAGGGTTGAGGTAAAACAGGAGTTTATTGAGACAAGCGCTTCTTGGGAAGTTTAATCTTTAAATATACCTGGCCTGAAAGTGTCTGATTAACCAGCTCAGTGGGCTTAGGTTATACTTATTCCTTCCACACATATAAACTGCAATGGACTAAACAAAGGCAAGTTTGGGAGGGTCATTACTGCCTTGTTCCTAGTATTCCTTCAACAGCTCTTCTCTGTCTGGTGGACACTAACAGAGCAGGTAAATCTGATTTGAGGTCCTCCTGCTCTGTCTAGCAGGAGTTATTTACTAAATAACTTCCTTTCTAGGCCTAAAGCTCTTGATAAAGATTTGCCCTATACATGCACAATGATTTTATTTATTTATTTATTCACAGCATACCAAATTTGGCTGTGACTGATTTGCTGCTTCTCTGCATCCTGGCAGAAGACAATTTTTGTGTGTTGACTCTCACCATGCTTGAAGTGCCAGGGGAGCAATGCACAATCTGATAAAGTTCTCTTCAAGGAAGTTGTGGATTTTCCATTTTTTTGAAAATTCAACTCATCTCAAGTCAGGATGTCTTTACAGAAGATATGCTCCAGCCTTAATTGGGGTGCTCAGTCTGAGAGTACATGGGTGAAATTTAAGGGCCAGCAATATATAAGCAGTTTCTCTAAATAATCTCACAATCTCTTCAATTCTATGCATTTAAAATGAAGAATCTTGCAGTGTGCAGCCTGCAACATGTTAAGTATTCTTGGAACACCGGCAAAGCGTTTACACCCAGTAAGTAACTCTACATCACTTGCACAGTGAATTCTTTCCCACTCTGCATAAAATACAGTACAACTGAGTGCAAGTGCAGATTAACAGGGTAGCAAGCACATGGACAGTCTCCCCAGCCTTGCTTCAAAGCCATTGTGCTGTGGCCGTGAAGCCTCTTCAAGCCGTGTGGCTGAGATCTGTGCTCTGTGCATCTTAGAATCATAGAATAGTTTGGGTTGGAAGGGACCTCTAAAGGACATCTAGTCCAACCCCCCTGCCGTGGGCGGGGACATCTTCAACTAGATCAGGTTGCTCAGAGCCACATCCAACCTGACCTTGAATGTTTCCAGGAATGGGGCATCCACCACCTCTCTGGGCAACCTGTTCCAGTGTCTCACCACCCTCAGCGTAAAAAATCTCTTCCTTATATCTAGTCTAAATCTAACCCCCTTTAGTTTAAAGCCATTCCCCCTTGTCCTGTTGCAACAGGCCCTGCTAAAAAGTTTGCTGCTATCTTTTTTATAAGCCCCCTTTAAGTACTGATAGGCTGCAGTAAGGTCTCCCCAAAGCCTTCTCTTCTCCAGGCTGAACAACCCCAACTCTCTCAGCCTTTCTTCATAGGAGAGGTGTTCCATTCCCCTGATCATTTTTGTGGCCCTCTTCTGGACCCTCTCCAACAGGTCCATGTCTTTCTTATGCTGAGGGCTCCAGAGCTGGACGCAGTCCTCCAGGTGGGGTCTCACCAGAGCAGAGTAGAGGGGCCTCTACCAGAACACCTCACTTTATTCAGTCCAAAAATATAGCCCTGTGATGTCAGGGTGACTCTTCGATCCGTCTTCTGAATGAGTCTTTGAAGTGAGGAAAGACAAGACAGATCCTTAGAATCATGGTCTAAGGAAAAGCTTTGCCATCAGACCTATTAGCAATGCCTCTGCTTTGCCCAGAAGTTTGACAGCACAAACATAAAAAGGCTAAAAAATATGAAAGAAAGTATGAGGGAGCAATAGCATGCAGTAAGAGGAAGATACGATGATGAGTAGTTTGAGAGCAGTTAATATCTCATTTGGTTTCTTACCAAGGTGTACATTACACAAGGAAAGATTACAAGCCTTTTTATTCTTTACCTTAGTGTCTCCATGTTGCCCGGAGGTATGATGAGCATTGTTTTGGTGGGAAACACTTGGGAGCTGCATTGTGTCTGTCACAATATGTCAAGTCAAATATACGAGCTGAAGAAGTGCCTTGATTTTGCTCAATTAGTACTGTTTGCTTTGTGGCCTTCCCATTAGCAAGTATAAATTTGTACAGTGGTCACCATTTAAAAATCAATATTTACCAAGGGTTATCACATCATCAAGCCTAGGACACTAAGTAGTTTCTTAAACTTTGAGCAGAAAATAATACTGCGATCTGGTAAATATTTAACACACGTATCATTTTATGGTAACCACCACTTTTGATACAGGTGTTCATTACCTCTTCCTAGCTAAACCTTACATTAAATTACATTGCACGGAACTTAGGCTTCACTTCAGCCAGATTTCAGTTAAAGGAACTGAGGAGAAGAATATAGTGAAACTGACTTTATAATGAATATAATGAAAATAACTATAATGAATAATCACTTTCATTTTTTGCTCTCCTCTCATCCCAGAGCATTGATTCAGCATTAGTTCTCTGTGGAAATACTGAATTTATGGCTAAAATATATCTAGGGAAAATTAACTCAAGGTTCCATTTTCCTTTGGGTGTAATAGGAAATTTTCTGTTTGGCAAGGAAAGCTCTCCAGTAGCTAGCTACACTGTCCAGATACTTTTAATCTAACCGCCCTTCCTTTGATGTGTAAGTAACAGATGTTTAAGAGATAAGAAATTAGATAGATTGTGATTACTGAGAAACAACTTAATTTCAATTCATTACTTGATGTTCTCATTCACTTGTTCTGAAAATGACAGTAGTTAGTAGGGTTGTTGGTTTTTTTAATTAACATTTTTTACATTTTAACAATCAACTTAAACTTAACCTATGCACACCTCTAATTTTGAAACACATCATTTGCGAGCTAATACGTCACTTTTTCAGTGTAAGATGGAATTATTTCCAAAGTGGCTTCACTTTAATTATGTGTGTGTACCACTTAGCCAGCTTGTTTTCTTGTAGGCTATGGAAAGAGGTAAGGAGAAAGAAGGAAACAACAGCTTTGCTTCTCCCCCTTTCCCAAAACAAAATCCATTCCCTCCCAGTTTTCTAAAAAAGAGGTATTTCAAATGAGCTAGAGGAAGGGATTGGCAGGGGAGAGATTAAGTTTGGCTATTTCTAGTGGGAAGGAAAAGGGATGATTAAGAAACTATCTTGGATAGCTCATTAGCTTTCAAATATTGCATGTGTTTGGTTGATAAAGGTAATAATGTTCACACAAGTACTGTAAGGCATTTGACTTCGTACCTCACAAAGTTTTGATTAGGAAAGTAAAACGATAATAAACTCAACATGGTGTATGTTGAATAGGTTAAAAAGTACATTTTTTTCTTGTAATTGCAAACAGGGAATTCTCACAGAAATGATGTTTTCCTAGTCAGGTCCTCAGGGATCAGTTTTTAATGCCATGCTGTGAAATATTTGTATCGGTGCAGAGGAAAAGACTTAGAATAGGTGTTTGGAAGAACTTTCTGAAATACAGTACAGTGAGCTGTACAAAGAGGATACCTAGGAAAGCTGCGGTTTCTCAGTGAAGGTTTTTAAGAATTGATTAAGTAATACGTTGGAGCTGTATGTAAGTTCACTTGCATCTGATTCCTAGTAGGGATATGGTCTAGATGTCCCTTTGAGGCCCCTCCAAAACTCCATCTGCATGATTCAAAGACAGAGTGATCACTGACAAAATTTGAGGGTGGTCAGGAAACTGGAGCAGTGATAAATAAAAAAGAGGGTAGACTGCTGACACAATGCCAGCTGGATTGACCTCCCGATAATTCGGGTATAAGCAAGCAACACAGTGTTGTAGCATAGCCATAGCAGGAGGGCAGTGGGGAGAGAAGGGGAGAGAGGGAACGTAAAACTTACCAGCCCGTAGCTGTATGTTAACACTGTACGTCATAGCATCTCTGTTGTCAGTTCTGATCTTCCCAGTCCAGAGAAAAGCCATCAGAACATCAGCGGTGCTTTATAATTTGCCCTTGCAATAACTAACCCCAACGAATTATGCCTGTATTGTTCATAAGTCAGGCAACGTTTGCAGGGAGAAGTATTATTTTTTATGTCTAACTGATATCATTGGAAAAAACAGATGAGCTCTTAGGTACCCAAGCCCTAAATCTCCTCTTTTTTTCCCAACTGTATCAATCTGTCTTATAAAAAATACTACTGGCCCTTACAAAGTCTGCTTTGTTTATACCCTCTGGCCATCGTAACTATAACAACCCTACTGTAGTCAGAAATTGAAGTAACAGGTGACTTGATCAAGTCTAGGAGAAGCAACATGGAGGAGAAAGACATAGTCCCTTCATTCTGGCACACAGACTGTGACACGCTCCAATGGCTGGAAGGTCAGTTAGGACAAATTCAGAGTGGAAACTAGGTTTGCTTTCTATCAGTGACACCAATTAAGTCCCAAACAATGTATTAACACATTTCATAGATTCCCCATCAGAAAAAAATATTAAGTCTAGATATTTTTAGTAAATTATGTAGCTCCAAGAGGAGCTGAGATTTGGAGCTAAAACAAGGTGTTTAACAGGCTTTTGGTCTTTGTTAAATGGGACGTAAAAAAATGGAAGAACCCAGTTGTCCTCTTCGGTTTCATAATCTATGAACCTACAGCTCTGTAATTTAATTCCAAGAGCTGAATTTAAAAATAGTGAGTAGAACAGCTCTCAATGCACTCTCATTTCTAGTTTATTGTTCTAAATTTGAGGCTGCTACATCTCTCAATTGTTGTTCTGTGTTCATCTTGTAAAAAGAAACAGGCTAAGGCTCCACAGGATGAGAGTCAGGCCAGGCCAACATAGACAGACTTTTAAGCAATCTCCTCAAGCACCACAAATCTGTGTCCAAACCTCACAGTTTATCACGTGTTAAGCCTATCCAGATGGTAGGTGATATTCTGGTATTAACAATCCACATCCATTTCCGCTTCCATCTCTGGAGAAAATTGCCAGCAAGTCTCCCTGGTGGTCTTTTAAAAGTAAAAGAACCCGCATACACATGAATGTAGACCACATATATTACAGTATCTTGTTCTGAACTAAAAACCAAGCTTTTAGTAATTTAGAATCTGAAATATGTACCAGAACACAGCTTCAAATGGTAGGAAATTGTGCTATTTGCAAGTACTTTCCCTAACTGCCTGTGACAGTCCCAGGTTCTTGAGGACAGGACTTGGAAAAAGAGAAGGAGAGTCCGACCTGCAAGCGGTTTATCTGCCTGCCTGTGAGAGCTGGAGCGATGGGGCTTTGCGTGAACAAAGGTAGGACTCTCCTCCCCACACAGCGCTGCTACAGCTCTAGTCCAGAGTGCTATCAGCTGCCTGCCCAGAACTAACGCATCAGATTTATAGACTGGGAAACTTGGACATTTTTACTATACATACCAGGCAGCAGAAATAAGCGTGGAGTTACAGAGCAGACTAAACTGGCATGGAGATGTAGTCACAGTTTGTTGTCCAGTGGTTATAGCAAAATATGTAGCTAGAGAAATTCCAGCCTTGCAGGAACCAGGAAAACTTTTCTTTTTTTTTCCCTTGGGAAAACTGTGGGTTTACACCTTTAAGGATTACATGCAGATCATTAGGGCTGCCTTTCAAATTCTCTAGAGGTTACCCAGCTTTCAATAGGTCCCAGCAGAAAGCATCTCAGCTCTCTGCTTCCCTGTTGTATTGTTCCCCTACAAACACCTTTCCCTTCCCTGTCCTTCCCCTATGAACACCTGTCTGCCTGTGGGGGTAAAGCCTGGAACTACAGCCTCTGTCCCAGGGGAGGAAGACCAAGATGTGAGGCAACAGACATTCAGGATGCTCTGCAGTTTAGATGGGGTGGAAATAATAGGTCTCAGAGCAGGAGCTAGCAGAGCTGTGTGAAACAGCAGGTTTCAGGAACACAAAAGTCTCCAGGCTTTTGCTTCATCCTTCTTTGGCACTCTGTGGATGTGCATCACCGGCAGCAAGGCAAAAACTGAAACCCAACCTCCTTGTTTAACCCCTGGACATGTTACCAAAGTCTTGCCAAGCTATTTCCTTCTGAAAAACTCTTATTTCTGCTTTAATCGCCTATTTCCACCCAGCAGTTTTCTCTTCTTTGTTATAGTGAGTAAACCAGCTGGCACTTTAAAGTCCTCCAGGTGTCCTACTTGACCGCATGTCATCTAGAACCCCAAAAACCTCTGAATTGTTTCAAGTCATCTCTTCCTCAGGTCTGTCTCCTCTTTTACAGCACAAGCAGGCCACCCTTGCTGGCATCAGTCTGAGCATACGGCAGGAGGGGACATCCAAGATGGGCTGATAGGTAGCTTGAGGCACCTCGCTTAGATGTCTAACTTGAGAAGGATAGGATAATTAAGTATCTGAGTTAGGAGCATTCCTGTCCTTTTTATTTAGCCAGAGAGAGAAGTAGATCCCTGCAGAGAGCGATTCAGGGCACCTGAGCTCAGTTCTTTGCAGAACCTATTCCTCTTCGCTGAAATATGGAAACTGAGTGAAGTTTGCAGTTCTAAATGTGTCTAAGAAGTCCCTACAGCTAAGCAGTGTGAATATCCTGCCTGCCTTCTTCCACAGTTCGTACATCCCATACAAGTTCAGGCACCCATAAACACTGGCAGGTATAACAAGGGATTTTCTTGCATAGCTACTGCCTTCACTGGTGCCTTTTTCTCTCTGAGCTGAAAGCGCGCCGCGGCTTTCAGAGCTCATTACAGGGTGCAATGTGTTGTTACCCCATCCTAGCAACCCAGGGGTACAGATTTTTGTAACACTCTCTCTTTTTTTATACACGCTCATCCTCTGGGGAGAATTGTCATTGCATCTGGTACCAGCAGTGGCTTGGTGGTTCTGCTCCTCTTACAAGGTGCAGACAGTGCAGAGACGGTGTGAGCGGTCAGCAGCTTAAGTGGCACGGAGAGATTTTCAGCTGCCTGTTGCTGGAGGCTCAGCAGCCCTCGCAGGGTTAACCCAGAAGTGGGCTGCTGCCATGTCTTGACACAACTCAGAAGTTTGCCAAAAAGCATTAATTAAATTTCATGCTTTTCCTCAGACTTATTAAATGTATTCATCCCTACCAGCTCCCATACTGACATGGGCTATTATTATTATTATTATTATTATTATTATTATTATTACTACTACTACTACTACTACTACTTTACAATCAGTGTGTTGTTCCCTAATCACCGTTAAATATAACTGGAGAGTGTTTCCGAGTTAATACTTTAAGACCAATCTAAACTATACAAACCACTGAGAATTATAGAAGAGACATTTATTTTAGGTGTCAAAGTACTTTTCCTATGTTAAAATTTTTAGGGAAATGCTTCTTCCCAGCTCTTGTCTTAATTTTTTCTAGACTCAAGGAATGCCTTGATCTGAGATGTGTCTGCATTTTGGAAAGGTGTGATATATTTTGGGGGAGGAAGAAAAGGGAATGATTGCTACAAGAAAATCTGTGGCAAAATATTTCTGAAGCATTTAGAGGAAAACAGACTGTTGAAAATATGCAAATTTACCCAATTCTTGCCTTGGCTTTATATGATTTTTTTTTTTGCAGTTGTTTAAACCCTATGCCATTAATTCAGTGCAGCAATGTGAACCTGTTAGGATCTGCCGCCGTGGATTGTTTAGCCTGATGATGGATCTCAGAGAGTATGACCATAAATAGGAGTGTGCCCTTGTTCAGCCCTTCGCAGTGCACCCTGTGATAGCCTCCTCATGGTGGATGATGTAAATTGCTGAGAGAGATCACACAGCTGGTCAAAGCGCTATGCTGAGATCAAGTAAACGCTATTCAAATCCCCACTTCCCGTCACAGGGAAGCGTATTGGAACAAATATACTAAACTGTCTGGTATTTACAGTCTTTAGTAATATGGAATGTTCATTAAAGACTGCCTGCTTTAGGACTTTTACCTTGTGCTACATTCAAGCTCAGTGTGGAGAACTGTCCTACTTTTCTTTTGTTGGGTTGTGCAAAAATCAACTTGCATTTTGCCCTGGGAAAGAGGCTCAATTTGTATTTGCTTAGCCCTAAGACTTGTGCAGAGAAAGCAAGTTTGTCATGTATCTGTCATGACATTATCTAGATAATTCCTTCTGATAAGCAGTATCATTTTTCTGGAGCAGTACTGAAGAGGACTTTACCCTGGAGTGAACTGAGAGCAGCCGATATGGTTGGATAAATACTTAACTTCTGCCTCGTATCAGGTATATGCCTTCCATATGAGAGACGGTCTATGTTCTTCAATTGTAAAAAATGTCTCGGGTTACCCAAGAAATGATTCTCCAGACCTGATATTTTAAAGTTGGCTCTTTTCCAAATCTGGCCATTAATACGTTCAGAAGAAGAAGGTATTCCTGTTAAGACAGTGTTGTACAGAGGGAGCTTGGAAACAAGCTCGTTTCTTTCACGACAGTTACACCACTACTTCTGAGCTGTGTGGTTGGATTAATGTTTGGACCCCAGCATTGCAAACAAAAGAGCATCGGTGGACTGCAAAGGCCAAACAGAGATTCCACGCTCCAGCAGGAAAAAACCCATTGGTTGCAACCCCCAGCTCCTTTCCTAACGAAATATTCTGCCACTGCCAAACAATAAATCCTACAAAAGGAATATTTTTTCTGAATGTTTTCATCATCATAATTTTTTTTTCTGTAATAATGTCCAGCAGCAGCAACCGAAGAATACATCAAGAATACAGGGCCTCTAACCCCGGGATTTCTCTGTACCAGCGTTTGTATTATCATTGCTGCTACTTGCTTGAGCACTGGTAGGAGATTAACTTCCAAAAATGCCAGTATGGACAAAGCGGTAGGAAGCGCTTGTTGTTAAACCTATTCGCCCACCTCAGGGTGCCCCAAGAAGGCTAAGGTGTGAGCTGTTCTCCTTTCTGCCCTTGAACGATTGCTCCCTGCCATAGCTTTTGCTCTTCCCTGCATGCACACTCACAACCCAATACATCTGCAGAACGGGTGGTACACAAGGGTGGAGGAGCGCACCGTTGGTACACTCGGTGAGTTGGGGGCTCGTGACATACCAAGGTGAGGGAGCCGCAACAGCCCACACGCTTGTCCATCACCTCTGACCCATGCACAAAGGCCATGGCTTTAAGAGCATCTGTCAAAGGAAAGTGAGCAACTGGAGAAGCAGTCTTCCCAGCTCCCAGAGTTTTATTCTGCATCTTGTATTTTTCTTAAACTGCAGCCCCTGGAGGCAAACTATACAACCTGAAGATTTCACATCATTAAAATTACATGCATACACACTCACGCACACACACATTCTCGGGTGTTATGTTAGTGCAGCAAAGCTTGAGAATATGGCAAAAAAAAACCCCAACCCTGTGGACAAAGGAAAACTGTATTTTTTAATTATTTAAATGTTGTGAGCCAGCCTCATAATTTCTCAGCATTTGGAGCTGGCAATAATTTATATTGCTAGGTACATGCCTTAACACAGGTGGGACTTGTCTGCTTGAGAATCTGAAGGCAGTATCTTTTATGGTTACAAAGCAGCCGGCCAAGTTGTGCTTTTATTCCTGTTCCCATTTCCTTCCAGCTCTCCGATTCTTTTTTTCCTTGCCCTTTTCTTTCCTCAGCGCCCCCCACCAGTCATCCACCCTCCATCTCACAAAGAAGAGGGAGGCTTGTGAATTTGTTATACTTGGTGTTGGAGCACAGGCAAACTCTGGAGGGATCAGGCGAGCTTGTTTTCATCTTTTATAAACAGCATCTCCCTCCCTCTCTGTGCTGCAGCCTGTGGTGACACTGACCTCTGGTGATCACATAAGTAACACACTGAAGTGACACAGCTGCAGTTTTGAACTAGGGTGGGTTTTTTTACCAGAACAGTGGCTCCCCTTTAATGAGACTATATTTTCCAGTCCGTTTTGCACCATAAAGGACAGACACGGGTACGTCTCCCAAGGCTTGCTCCTGCTCTGGTTTTACACGTGGGAATTATCACAGCCCTAATGTTACTCTAATAAAGTTTTGTACAACATTTCTCAAAATACATATTGCGCATGATAGACAAGTTTATCGTCTGTCACGCTATTTCTTGAAAACTGACTTACATATTATGTTCCACAGGGACCTTGATTACTAAAACGAATACAGAATAAGGCTGTGGCCTGTGCAGAAGTGACACTGTGCAGCTTCTTGCAACACTCTGTCATCCCCGGGATTTCTCCTTGCACTCACCAAACATGGCATTAACTCCGCTGAAGTGAATGGAAACCAGATCTCCACCCAGGCTAGTTTTTGTCCATCTAGCCAAGAAAAGCAAATACGTCCAGGGCTAAGGCTGCAAGTTTTCAATTGCTCATTTTAAATGTGCTCTATTATGCGATTGGAATGATCTCAGCACACTGATGTTACAGATTCAAATATGTGCGGCAGACCTTGGCAGAAGTGAGCATTGAGTTAATGAAAAGAGTTTCGGCTTGACATTCGCTCTATTTTGTAACCTTAATTCTACTTCAATTTATTCTTTGGAAATTTTAGAGCTCAGTCCCATGCAGATGGAGTGAGAGAAAATGTTGTGTTGCTTATTAATTGTTAGCAAATCTCCAAGATGTGGCGATAGGCTAATGACACAGGTATTGGAAAGCACATTTTGAATGAACTTTAATTAAAAATGTAAGGACTGATGATACCCTCATTATATAAGCAATGCTTTTTGAACATCATCCGGTACTGCTGTAGCCCAGTAGGTATGAACAGTCCTTGATCTCCTTAGTATAGCTTAAAATGCAAGGAAAAGAGGGAAGGATTAATTAAAAGCAGGCTGTTCAAGTAAGTAAAAAATTTTTTCCACAAAAAAACACAGGGCAAGGTGTCAGGTTAGATGAAAGATATAGACAGCTAGATAATAATCCCTTTGACTGTGTGTTTAACTTTTCTTCTATTGATAGGTTTGCGTGAGTAGTATTAAAACATTTCAGGAATCTGTTTAAAACACTACTTTACTGTAGCAGACTGAAAATGAATGCTTCGTAGTCTGTCGTTTGCTTTTAACAAACAGATTACATTTACCCCTTTGAGCCAAGCAAAATTAGAAGGACCTAAGGGTCTCTGATCATTTGCCCAAAATTAATGATCAGTTATTGAATAATTAACTGTCATTGATATCTCATTTCTAAACAAATCAATGGACCCATTTAAGTGTTTGTGTAATGATAGTAATACAATCCTTCCTCATATGAACTGCAAGTGAATAGACCAAAGAGAAAAAGCACATTCTCCACCTGAAGTAATTATGAGACCTACTTAAAAATCATTTGCCTCAGCAGAAATATAAAGTATTTTTCTGCATAATTTACCTCCAAAATGTGCGCATTTGGCTTCCACTTTAAAAAATGAAACCTGTGTGAGTGGAGGTAGTGCTCCAGTACCCTTGAAATGTGAGAGCAGGGGTGTAGGTGATGTTTGTAAGAGCACAGCGAGGCACCCACAGCCACGGTGTCCAAAGGACCTGCGGAGGAGGGCATCGCTCGCCCCCCAGTCAGGCACTCGCGAGGGGCATCACACAACTCATGGGGCCTGGCTTGCGAAAGATGGGGCTAGGGAGGGAAAGTAAAAGGCAGATCGCTGTGGGTCATTAATCTCTTCCTCCTGCTTGTGCATTGCTTTCCTTCCCACCACCCAGCACCGCTTTTCAAGGCAGCCAAACACGGTCCGGTAATCTAGGATTTAAGTCAAGAGGACTGTCTTTTTTATAATACCATAATGTGTTTGTAGTGCATGAACAAAATTGCTGCCACCAGTGAGGATAGCTTTATAGATGACTCCATCCCTGTATTTTTGAAAATACTCTGGAGTATCAAATACAACACTTAACGTTGATTGTCTTAATAAACAGCAGTGGCACGTAAGCACTTCAGCTTGGGTACGAAGGGGAGGGGAGTGCTGTTTATTTCAAGGCACAAGTACAGAAAACTATAAAACTATTCAGACCAGGAATTAATTTTAAAATAACGTAGTTCACTCAGAATATTGTCGACTTACCCATTGCTAACCCTTCAGCTGGGGTAGGACAATGAATGCTTGAAGCAGAATTACTTATTAGTATTGGGAAGAGGTGGTGTTTTGAGCATTTAGTAAGAGGTCTATGAACGTAACAAATGCCACAATTGGAAACAGGAATGTTTGCCTTATTATTTCAATGAATGTTTAAACAATAGCAACAACAAAAACTCAAAGCAGCAAAAATCCAAAGTATAGGACTGAAAATCTTAGTGCTCAGATATATTTAAAAAAGTAATAATTATATGGGTAAACTAATCCCAACATGTAGTTATTTTTGCTGTCACTCATTCACTCCCACCCTTTGGCAACAAACACATCGGATTTGCCTTCATGTTTCTATTAACTATTGCTTAAAGAGTTCCACTCCCACTCTTCTGGAGCAGCAGTATCTGAATATTTCCCAAGAATGCTGAGGTACATGCTCTGCCTTAGCTGTCCAGTTTTACCAAGCCACCAAATTTTGCCTCAGTTTGGTATTTGTGGGTTTTCTAAGAGAACAGGCAGAGTTGGTAAGGGATTAGAGAGGGCACAGATTTCCCTCCTGTCCCAGCACAGTGTCTGCGTTCTCTCTTAGTTTTGAAGAACGTTTATGTACTAGGATATGGCTGTCCCCTCCTATTCTGCTGAATTTACCAGCTGACATGTAACAAGAGTGTGTTTTAAAATGTTTGTGAGCCTCTTATTCAGTGAAAAATCTGTAGGTCTTTCCCAGCCTTCCCAAATGTGAATATATCTGAGACATATGCCAGCATACTGGGATTTTTTTTCTGTTGCAAAAATTAGACCAAAAGCAATATGCAGTTATGTCTGATTCCACTTCTGAGTGGAGTAAGTTTTTGTTAAAAATTGGGGAAGGGGAGGGCCGTTGGGACTTTGTTTTTGCAGATGACTTGCTGCTGCAGAGCTCCATTTGTGATCGTTCCATATTAGGAAAATTCAGAATCAAAAGAGTTCATATCTGAGTAATACATTCGTGACAAAAAAATTAGTATTTCATAGCAGAAGTAATTTCTAAACATATACAGTACAGAATTAGGTGTATTTATATGTAGAAGGAGTTTGTAGGATAAACATAGGATAAACATACACTGGCCCAGAGAAGGAGAGGACTTAACAGCTTAGCTTTAGCCAATCACATCTACTGTGGATGCACAGCATATTGCAGCAAGCTCCCATCCCAACCTTACAAATGCTCTCACACATCGAGCCACTGTGTATGTTCCTATCGTACCTGCAATGTTAGCAATTGAAAATGAGATGTGTGTTCAGTTGACACACTCACGACATACAGAGCATTGAAAGAAATTAAAGATGCAAAAGAAATGTTAAAACAACCCATTTTTTTCCCCTTTCAGCTGTTTGAACAGCAAGCTTCTTACTTCTTTCCTGTGAATCTACGTTGATAATAAAAGGGAATTTTTAAGGAGAAGTGGTGAAGTTTCCTAGCTGAAAATGTTTATAAAATACCTACTTATCTCAAAAGGATAATGATGAGAACAGCTAAGAAGCAATTACTATTTGCTTGAATATGCTGTCAGTGATCTTGTTCCATGATTTTATTTATTACTTCTGTTTCACAGTATTTGGCAGAAATTGAATCATCTTCATTGGTATTATCCGTACATCAAGCTTTTTGTGGTTGGCAGTCACAGTCACCTCCAAGTTCTGCTTGGAACTATACCAGACAACATTTTCAATACCTACTGCAAGAAGAAATATTACTTAGAGCAGGTTTAATTGTAAAAGTGCTGGGTTTATAGCCATATTTATTGATTGCCTGATAAAGGTATTTGTTTGTCAGCCTGGTGTCTTAAATAAATAAGGGTGGCATGCTCTTCTTTCACTTTAATAAATGGCGTATGTGTGTGACAAGTACCAGTCTGAATAAAGCATATGATGAACCTTTGTTTTCAAAGCCATGATCTAGTTCTTTAATTTGCTTTGGTTTGCATTTTAATTTTTTCCCCTATTCTTCTGTTCTTATCTCGTGTTCTTAGATTTTATAGCAATGAAGGCCAGCAAAAATGTTTCTCTGCCTCAGAATCGTTAACTACATATATTTTATATGCATGTTATATGTTATTATAACTGAAACAGCTGTTTTTGAAGTAATTCCCCTTGGAATATTTACAGTTCAACAGTAGTATCAGAGAGACCATAAAGTGAAGCTCACCATAAACAAAAGTAAACCAGGCATAATTTCAAAGTTTAGGGAATTAGGAAAATATAAACAAGCAGCAAGACTAATGAAAAATAAAGCAAGTTTCCTTTAGTTCTAATTCTGGAAGGTGCTCTTACTAACTTGTATAAAGGAAAGCCATAATTTCCAGTATCTTTTTTTTTAAAATTGAGTGTTCCTTCTTTTTTCTTTAGCAAACCTGAAATAGATCTGTTGCAATCTGCCCAAGTTCTGGCTTTGAAACATAAAGGTAACGGGGTTTTGATTGTCATCTGATACTATCCCTTTTGGTGGGGTGGGTAAGAGATGCTGAATTAAAGCAAATTTATTCCAGCATTCGTTGAATTTAAACTCTGAAGATATGTTTACCTGAAATGACAACTCAAAAAAATTTGGGGAGGGCAAATAACTCTTTTCTCTCCGGTTCAAGAATGATGGATGCTCTCATCCAGCTGACCAAGTTAACAACCAATTTCAAGTTTAACTACTAGAGGAAAAGGGTAAAGGCTTTTTTTTCCTTTTCACTCTACTGTCACTACCGCAGTATATGTAGGAAATGCAACAGAGAATTAAATCAAAACACTGATTAAAAAATGCATAACATTAATGTCACAACAGTGTTTTTATCATCTAATGATAAACTCAGAACACCTCCCTTAGTTTACAAGGCTGATTGCAGCTAAAGGCAGCACCAGACTTTTATACATTTAGGAAACACATTATTATAGTTTTCAAAATCATTACTTTTTACAAGCAAAATTTACTTTGTTTACTCAAATCAAATAAATGTTACAGGTATTTTACTCATCATTTTTCTACTTATGTGTATTGACATTTTTCACCAGATTCTTCCAGGGCTCCAAGTTGGGATGTCAAAAACTGTGCTTGCAGAAATGAAAGTATCCTCATTATGCAAATTTGGGTTCCACTGATAGGCATGTTCTGTTTTATAAATTACATCCTCTTGTCAGAAGTCAAATTGTATTTGAATAACTTCATGGAAATTGTCACCAAGATTTTAAATTGTGTGCCTTGTATGCCATTGTTGATTTAGTCAGTGACTAAAAAATGGACATATGTTGATTTTTAAATATGTGCATGATTGTTTTGTCATAAATGTTATTTAAATGAAACCTAGATGCATATGTAATTTTTCATGTATATTTTTGTAAAGTTTTGCATTATATAAATAATCTTAATGTTTATATTTAATAAAATATGTTAAACAGTGTTAGTTGCTGTATATTTTAGTCTTAACAAGTTTGTTTCCTATAAACATTCTTGAAAAAATTTCCTGTAGGGTAAAATAAATATACATGTTCCGATAAAAATATTAAAGCATAAAAGTTAAAATGAAAAGTGAACTTGAATTATGAAAATTGTTTTTATCTGCTATAAAAAGAGTGCCTTTCTTATTTACATTTTTCATGACATTTACAAAAAACAAACACAAGTATGTTTCACTCATATTGTTGAGAGTATTTAGTAATACTCAAATATAAGTTGATTTCTTATTGTAAGCTAAGCAATTTAATTAAACATACATTTAAACTCATTACAAAGAATAAACTGAGTTCAGAAAAGAATATATTTAAATAATTTATAGAGCACTGAGATGCTCATTTTAATTTAGAAAATAATGTATTACTCTCCTATTAAAAAAAAAAAATTGATGAGAGAGATGTTACCAGCAAAAATATGTCCTTTACAGAAGCTCATAGTTCGGTTGATCTTAGTTTTCCGAATGACCATTATTGCAGCTGGAGTAATCTTTGATGTTAAGAAAAGTGGAAAAATCAAAGTGAAGTGGTAAATCTGTTCATTTTTCAAGCATATTAATCTTGTCAAGATAATACATAAAATCAATCTTTGCATTTTTTTCAGAGCCTTTTATTCCCTTTTATCCAAAATATGAAAGCACTTAGGAGGATAAAGAAATGTGGATGACTTTGGAAAAAATGATCTGAAAATACATTTTGTCTGTTGGTATTAAACAGTGACACAAGTAATGTGAACTGTGCGTGGTCAAAACACAAATTACTTGTTCAACTATTGGTATTCATCATATTTGTTCTGCTTATAATATGAATATATGGCAAATTTCTGGTACAGCTTTCTTAACAATTCAACTGAATTTCAAACCCTGACAGTAACAAATACAAATTGCACCAGCCCAAAAAAATTGTTGGGGCTAATTTTAATATTAATGAATTCTTTACAACCTCAGTTCAGCAGTTTCGATTAAGCTTTAATTAGTAGCCAGAGGGGAATCCAAAACAAAAATAAGGAGTTGAATTGCTAATTAAGTTAGTTTGATGAGGTAGAGTTTTAGTAAAAGACTGGTTGTTGTTGGCTGTGCGGGGTCTGACAGGCTAAAAATACTAAAGATTATCATTATTGTAACTAACATCCTACATTACCACCAGATTTCTGCAAGGAGCAGACAGTTCATTAGAGTACAACACTTTTGTGTGTCAGTACGAGAATTAAAGTCTTGTTAATAAGATAGCAGTGCATGGGAACCATAGACCAAGACAAGGAAACATGGTTTTAAATTTGACTGGTGATAAATTGTCTAGTTATTTGATACTCCGGTATGCATCTGAATCTAATGTGCATTTATTTGTGAGGAGCTGCTTGTCAGTCAATTCATCTCCCAAACGGAATTTTGTTTATTAGGCTACCGGGCTTAGTGATTTTTCTTTTGATATGTCCATCACAGTCACATTTTTCTTAATTTACATGCTTTAGATGATGTGGTGTTCACCAAAAATTGTATTTAATAGTGCATGTGTAGATGCAAGTAGGTGTGGTGCTAGATGCTCTACCTCCAAAACCTACATCTCAAAGAAGGTAATTTAAGAAAAACCTATAAACAGACTTAGCTGAAGAAGCGGCATGTAGTAAAATTATACAGCTATGTTTTTTTCCTAGTGATACCTTTGATAACAGGTTAAAATCTCAGCCGGCTTAAATCATTATCAAATGAATTTTTACATTGCGGAATTAACTATTGCATTCAATTAAATACTTTCGACATTATAAGTGTGCTACCGTAGCTCCCCAAAGATTACTAATTATAAGCACTAAAGCTCTGCAGTGATAGCAATTCGACCAAACTGCACATAAGAAATATGTTAGATATCTCTGTAAGGATCGTGTGGAATGTCATTTGATTTCGCTATACTTTGATGTTTTCTATAATTTATATTTTGTCCTTTTGCTTAAGGTTTCAAAGCCTACAAACCCAATAACGAAGGGATAAGGGAAGACAGAAAAATAAATGATATTGTTTCTGTGGCATTAAATATAAGCCTGCTATCAGAGCTACATAGCACTAGCGAATTGTAATCAGGTACTTTGACTTAACACTGTTTTGTTTTATAATAAGAGTGGTTGCCATATGTTGGAAGTCCTATCTGTCTGTGTCTTAGGGGTTTCATACCTCTGTAACAAATCCAAAAACTCATTTTATAATACCTTAAATCTACCCATTGTAATGTAGCTGCACTAGTGTAAATCCACATCAAACTTTCCTCATGAATGTTGCCAGAAGATTACTTATATTATCACTGAAAGCAAGGGGAAGCATTGAATTAGGATGCAGAAGATAGAGGAAAAATAACTTTCACTAAACCTTCTTTTAATGCATAGTTTACAATTTTCTTTCACTCAGCGTGAAACTGATTAAAAGCACATGGATGCCCCTCATAAAGAATGCTTTGCACAAATAGATGCATTGTTTAATATATTTACATCCCTGAATACTTGGAATTTGAACTGTAATACAGCAGTGTGGCAGTTGTTGGAAAGGAGCATACGGTATCCAGTGTACATCTATTTGAATATACAGTACATTCCTCTGCTGTCACTCTCTCCCAGTTGCATCCAGGGATTCCCACTGGAAGACCAGAGCCTGTTACAGTAAACAGATTACACTGCTGATATAAGCTGTCAGGGGCACCGTTTCTACCGGGTATCACACCAGCAAGCAAATAGGATCGTATGTCCGTCCCTAAGAGCAGATGTATAGGCGCACACAAACTCTCTGCTCACTACTTTGTTTAATTGAAAAATAAAGCACGATTTAAATCTTTTAAAGGAGCCATGATGGATCTGCTTTTTGTTGCTTGGATTACTTTCTTCGGTGCACATTTATCATAGGTCAAGGCCATTTTTTATTTCTTAGTTCAGTATTTTTCAAATACCAGGCTGACAGTTTGCTGTATGGTTCACTTACTCTGTCAAAATTAAAAGAAAGAGATAATTAACAGATGAAATACAACTCCCCGAATCAAACTGACGTTCAGCGAACAGACCGAGCAAAGATTTCTAGATTAGTGAAACAAAATGCAAGATCATTAAAAATCTTCAAAATTCCCCCAAAGCAGCTTGAAAGTATAACCGAATGCTACATTTTAAAGGTTTATTGTCCTGATGTTCGTCTGCTTACGCCAGTTTTAATGCTGGTCTCTTTGCTGACCTTAGTGTAATTACTCCTGACTGACAATTGTGGAAATGACAGAAGAATCAGGCTTTTTATATGATGGAAAAAGTCAGCGAAAGTTGTATCACTGAAGGGCATTCAATTACTGCCTGTTAATAAATATTTTTCCCGTTCAGATTTTATTTTTATTTATTTCAGAATCAAATGCAGACTATTCTAGTGCACACCACTTGCAGTATGAGCATCTTTTCATACACTGAAAAGTCAAAATGTTTACAGTCACAGTAGTTAACTAGATGTTCAGTTTTATTAATGGGGTTAATGTAAAGCTAGTCATCATGTCAGCCTTTAAATACTCAGGACAATAAAAATAGCAATGCTATTCACAGAATAGATTATTTGTTTTGATACGGAATGTTAAAATAAAATTCATGGAATAGGTTAAGTCAAAATGAAATGAGTTTGCGCTTTGGGGACTTCTTACAAGTATGTATGTGTGTGTGCATGTGTATATGTATTTCTGTGCTTAGATATATAAAAATATAAATATATGTGTATTTATAATGCCTCTGAAATAACCTCCTGTTTCCTCACTCGCCAAAACTACAATTTGTTCAGCAGACTCCCAATTCTAGCTAGAGAAGAGTTTGTGTGCCTGTGTGTGTGCGTGTGTGTTCCCATTCCCTGTGAGGGCACAGAGACGGGGGAGGGGGCTGCCTTTATATTATTTTGTTTAAAAACTTATTTTTTAATTGGTTTGTACATACAAGATGGTTTTATAATGGCGACTTTAGTTTGGGAATAATTGAATAGCACCTAGCAGAAAGAAAATTAAGGCTGAATATAAAGGATAGTAATCACAAAACTTGTAATATTCTGTTTGGCTGTGGCATATTCTCCTACGAAAGTGAAGAGAAAATTAAAAACAAGGCTATGTGAGACTTTTCAAGAACATGTGAGAATCTTAAAGTGGACAATATTAAGATTTTTCTCTGATACACCAAGTGTTGATCCGTTGTTTTGTGTAAATTTTCTACAAATATATCACTCACAGAACTGTATGAAATACACCTGAAGCAATATTTTCTGACAGAAAAGACTCTTGAAACCTTTGGAAGAAGGTATCCTCCAAAACCACTTTCATGGTTCTCATAGAAAATAAGCACTGTTTAGGAGGGACAAAAGCGTTGATGAGAAATGCAAACTGCCGTTATAATGAGGTAATAAGACAATCCTGGAAGGAGAAGGTACCTAAGCTTGTTTTGCACATGAAAACAAGTAACTCGGCTTCAGTGTAAAGGGATATTTGTGGTTTGAGTAACCCAGTGATTTTGACTGCATTCGTGTATATCCTGAGGTATTTTGCCATACGCACTATAGCACAACTGCTCAGCCCTATGTTCGGTGGAGACTGAAAAATTAGAGTGAAAAACCCAAATTAGAAGGCAATAAGCCTTTAAGAGCTCGACTGCTTAGTTGAAGATGCCTTGAGAAGGCTGGCCTTTGAAGACAGTACAAAAACATCTACCAGCCCTCAGCTGAGCAGAAACCTACAGTCCTTTCATGAATTAACTGCACATTTTTTTTTAGTATTAGTTTCTTTTAAATCAAAGTTTGAATGAATAGCAGGTATTTCTAGCTAGTGTAAATCTATTCCCACAGTGCACATCAAACACAGATCAGCTTTCGTTTAACCGGGTTTAATCAGGGTTTTCAGATCTCCACTTCACAGTGCCCAGATCACTGCTAAACTTGCCGTGAGACCTTGCCAAGCATGTACAAAAGAATCACATTTCTGCTCAGATTCGTGTTCCTGGTGATTTGGTGGGAGTTTGGGAACGTGTTGTAACAGTGTCCACTACAAAATCAATGTCTTTTCCCATATCGTTAGACAGATGGACAGGCTGGCAGACAGGACTAGCCTAGTTTGGGGGCAGGGACAAAAATAACACGATCATATTTCAACTCATTGTTCAAGTTTAATGAGTTCTGCCATAGCTCCAGCACTAGAAGGTTATTGTGAGGGAAAAACAAAGGGACCCTTCTTTTGTCTTTCTTCACAAACTATCAGGCCCCATTACTGAAAATTAAGGTTCAATAAAATTCGTATTCAGAGATAATTAGCGGACAGCTTTGTGGTGCGGCGGATAATATGACCAAAGTGCTGGTTCACAGCAGTGTGTGCTGAAGTGTGAAAGAGCCAGTTCTCCGTTGCTGCTTCTGAGGTCATACCCCCTCATCCTGCATACAATGTGGCAGTCAAAATGCAGCATTCTTACCTGCTGTGATAAAAAATACACCAAGGCAAATAAATTATTTCAACCCCCCTCCCCCTCACAGCTTTTTTTTTTTTAAACAAAGCTAGATCATTAGTAATAAACTATGACTTCATTAGAATGTTCCACATAACAGGATTACAGAGGAATGTGTCAATAATTGGCAAAGGTTTGTCTTTCATTAATTAACACCTTTGTATGAATACAAACTTGTTATCCTCACTTTTTATAGGTGAAATATTACCATTAAAATTAGACCTTCGCTTTAAAAAAAAAATTCTTGGTGGTGTTAATTTGTACAACCGAACATTTTCCAAATATTGTTTAGATTGTTTTAGGAGAGAAACCAAATTTGAAAACAGGCAGCATTTCAGGAAGACGGCTTTTCTCTGCACTAAGGGAAAGGAAAGTTTCAGAGTTCTACTCTTTTAGATACACATATATAAAAGTGTATATATACATTATATATAGGAGAATATTTAAGGCAGTAACTAATTAAAATATTTGTTCTGGGTTTGTTGGTTAACAAAAATGCACATTAACTACTTTAGCTTTGCTTTTCCCATCTGTCACTGAGGAAACAGCTCATAAGTTTAGGGGCAGTCTGTAATATTGGACTGTTTATCTTGACATACAAATGCCTATGTGGACAGAGAGCAAAGAGCAAATTCTACCTAAAAAAGGTAGAGTATTTTCCTGAGTTAGAAACACAGTCATTTATATTTTTACCAGTTTCAGCTGAGGACTTATAAATGTAACTTTTGGCATTCGCAAAGATGGTGAGATATTCATATGTGTAGTGGGCTCCTGGCTCGAGCTAAGTTCTTAGATACGTGATGTTGTTTCACCGCTGACATGTTTATTTTGATCACTTAAATGATTTACAAGATGGATCCCATTAGCTGAAGACTCTGACCCAGGATGTGCAAGCACTTAAAATCTCACCATTCCTGTTGAATTCGGTGGGGTGATCAAAACTTGTAAAATAATCTTCTGGTTTTTGAGGGTCATAATCTCTTCCATTTTGGGAGCTTTGGACCAGAGTCCTATGGGCTCTTCTCATGGAATCAGTCCAAAAAGGTATTAAATACTTATGCAAAAAAAGACCTCAGTAAACTGGCATTTTCTCACTCCTTGCCCAGGCTTTGCTGGAAAGGTGGATGGGATGGTATATAATGTGAGCTGTTCTCCAGGAGTAACTGTATATTCCCATGTACTGATGGGATTTTTGTTTCCCTAAACCCCTTTTTATTTCACAATTCACTGTGCAATAAGCATAGTCTCAAAAAACAGTAACAAACGGGAAATGGGAGCACATTTCCTTTCTGTCTAGTTCAGTAAAAGGTAGTATGTGGTATTACTTTAAAAGCCTGTATGGAAATATCCAAAATCAATGTTGGATTTGTCATCCATATCACAGAGCCTTGCCATGAGCTTAAATTTGAAAAATGGCTTCAGATATTAGTGAATTCAACTCATTAAAAACAGGTCAATTTTTTTCCCCAAAAAAAATCCATTCTCTGATTGGTGGGGAAAAATAGGTCTCCACTTCATCATTGTTTTTTGGGAGGGGGCTCTTTGAAATTGCATGGACTTCAAGATTTTTCAGACTCTTGGGATTTTTTTGAAAAATAACAGCTTGCTGCAGGAAAATCTCGGCACCCTGCAATACAAGGCTGAACTCTTGCTGATTTTAGTGGAACCAGGTTTATTAACATTACGTAAGGAAGCGCTTTCATCTGCAGTTCAGTGTGTGGTGAACTTAGTGTGTGATTAGAAAAGGAGGATTAAGGCTGTGTCTACATTAGCAAATACTTCAGTATGATAAGAGTAAATCAGTAGATCAAAGCAGTCGATGCTGAAGCCCTACATCTTGCTATGTGGTTGAAAGTTTTCACTTCAGATCAGGTTTAGTATGATCTCCTAGTCTGAATGTCCTCATCACACATATGGTTCAAAGTCACCCACTCAATGTCCAAATGCTTATGGCTGCATCAGGGAACGTACCACACTTGGTAGTTCTGAAGTGGAGATCCTCATTTAGTTTTCTCTTAAATCCAGTTTGCAGGCACCAAACCTTACTGTGCAACAAAACAAAGCACAGTAACATGAAGAAACTGAGGGACTATAAACCAAAATGTTAGTATGATGCAACCTGAAAGTGCCTCCTAGCTAGATGAACACAGGGTATCGTAATTCTTGGAATTTAAGTGACACTCTGACCCCTGTGCAACCCGCTCAGTGGTGTAGTGTTCAGCCATTAACTTTCTTGAACTGAAGTCCTGCAGCTCCCCCTACTCCAGACCAAGGAGTCAGGCTGAAAACCCTCCTGTAGCGCGCTGCGGACACTTCAGTAATTCCAGCACTTGCAGTTCAGCTCCTTCAGAAACAGTCTAGGGAAAATATATCATAATATAGATTAAAGTCTTCAGGCATGTTAAGCTTACCAGGGATTATGTCTTGGATACATGGAGGTAAATTAGAGAGGTTGGCAATATTCTACCACTTTACAGTGGCATTTTGAGCGAGATTTCCAATGCAGTGAGGACCCTTCGTCAGTCCATGCGGCACAGCCTCTGCACAGCACCGTTCTGGAGGCAGTCTCACTGAGTTATCGCAGCCCTGTGACAAGCTGATAAGCCCTGTCAAGGAGTTCATAAATCAGCAGTGATTATTAGCTCAGGCCTGGTGCCCCTCAAACTTAGATATACTGCTTCTAGACCTGAGCCGGTTCACCAGCAGTCATCTTGCCTCCATGGTAAAGACGTATCAACAGCCTCCTGTCAGTGCTTGAACTGCACCTTCTCCGAATCCTTATACCAATGGTATTATCCTGTTCTCTGCTCTTTTGTTGGAGGTCTCCTCCATGCAATTCAAGCCAGAATATGCAGTTGCTCCTTGTAGCAGAGTGAAGCAGTTTCTAACTACATGCGGATTGGCATTAGCTATGCTTGAATTACAGTTCAGCTCCTACAGGAATTTTTTTTTGTTGATTTCTTTCCAACAACACAACACAACACCCTATAATACTTAATAATGTCAGTGCAGTGTTTTTTAAATTTTCCAAGAACTCATAGGTTCTGAGATATTTTGATGTTTCATAATCCCAAGGCTTCACATCTGTCACTCGGTATTGACAACTAGTTTGTGTGATGAAAACAATTGCCATAAAGCAGGTGTAAATCAGAGCTGCATTCCTCCTTGCAGTCTTCTTCTGTTTGCTTTAACATTGATTACTTAAGAGTGAAATTCAGAAGTCAAGTCTCACTGTGATAGAAGTATAACCTAAATAAAACCATATCATTCTGCATATCTTTTAAGGATGAAGTGGGATTGGCAGGTATTTTGTCCAACTGCTGCGCATAGTATAATATACTAGTCCACAGTTTCTCAGTTGCTCATTCATTTGATGCCAGTCAATTTTCATAAGTGGAAAACAGAACGAAGAGAACAAAATCAGGGTTCAAACCAAACTCCAAGTTTACTCCAAGTAAAATCAACTGTGTTTTCAGTAAAATTGGATCAAGCCTCAGTTTTAAAATGAAATAAATTGTATTTAAAATGAATGCTGAAAAAGACCTGTTTTTATAAATTCATTTTTTTAAAAAGGTGAAGAGGATTTTATATATATATTTTTTTTTTTAAAGCTAGTGCCCTGTATACCTGAAATCTATCTGACGGTCTGTCAGTGGAGGAGGGCTGATAAATTCCACACAGAAACCCAAAGATCTCTTGCAGCTGTGTGAGTGAAAGCTTTTGTTATCACCTCTCTCACAGATGCACTTTGGTTGTGGAACCAGGGGCTGCTTACCACAGCCCTGTCCCAAAGTTACGGTCTGAAAGACCAGGTACGCTCTGGATCCATTTTTCCCCCCTCTGTTTCTTGCTTACTGCAGAAAGCTAACTTAAAGCATGCAGACTGGACTGGAGCCAAAGCAAAGTTAAGCCTCTTACTGTTAATCACAACGGGGCACCAATATAATCCAGAGCTCAACCTACTATGTCAGTCAAGACTCCCCCCAAAAATTCACAGGGTGTATTGGGTCTGGCTGAGATGGAGTTAATTTTCCCCGTAGCAGCCCTCATAGTGCTGTGCTTTGTATCGGTAGCTAGAAGGGTGTTGATAACACACCAGTGTTTTGGCTACCGCTGAGCAGTGCTCACACAGCATTGAGGCTGTTTCTCCAACATTTCCCCCTCACCAGTAGGCTGGGGGTGGGCAAGACCTTGGGAGGGGACATAGCCAGGACAGCTGACCCAAACTGACCAAAGGGACATTCCACACCACACGACGTCTGCTCAGCAACAAAAGCTAAGAGAAAGGAGGAGGAGGGGGGGCATTTATTATTACATTTGTCTTCCGGAACAACTGCTACGCGTACTGAAGCCCCACTTCCCAGGAAGTGGCTGGACATTGCCTGCTCATGGTTGGTAATAAATTAAATTAATTACCCTAAGTTGAGTCTGTTTTGTCCATGATAGTAATTGCTGAGTGATCTCCCTGTCCTTATCTCGACCCATGAGCCTTTCATTTTATTTTCTTTCCCCTGCCCAGTTGAGGAGGCGGAGTGATAGAGCAGCTTGGTGGGCACCTGGCATCCAGCCAAGGTCAACCTACCACACACAGGAACCCAGGGCAGATGAGACTGGAACTCCCTATATACTTACTGTGCTGTAATGTAATGAGGTGGCACTTCTTCAGCCACTGAAAACAGCTCTGAGGCAACTGTTCTGCTAGATATCTTCAGTTTAGGAAGGCCCGTCCTTTATTTTCCATCTTACGGCAAGAGTTTGGAGAAAATACTGCAAATGAGTCAGTGGCTGGTTTGACATTGAAGTCTGCACTTGAAGGAGCCAGGAATGATCATGGTGAGTCTGTCTGTCTGACTTCTGACTGTCACAAGGTGTCCTCCTCACTGCTGTGCTGGTGTGGCCCTGACGCGGGGCAGGCTAATGGCACAGAGGCATGAACATAGCCCTTCACTGCCCTTCGGGGAGGGAAGGACAACTCACCTGTCCCACTATGCTGCACTGCTCCCTGCATTTTGGGGGGCTGGCAGAGAGGCAGCACTAAACATTCAATGCTCTCTTCCACGTTAGCCAAGCTGCTGTGTTGTCTCTGTATGTTACAGAGCAGGTCTCCACCAGAGGAGCACCTGACGTATGAAGGGTACGTCCAACCTGCCGACACTTCACGACTGTCAGTATGCACCCAAACTATCTCTGGCAAGCTGCTGAGTGCAAACCTGGATCTCAAACCTGTGGAAGGCTCTGCCATTGCCACCGATCAGGTTTTCCCTCCTGACATGTGAAGATATAGTCCTAAAACTTAGGTTTTCCAGTGGGAAATGCCCTTTTTCTCTTGGCCTCCCCTCATGCGTCTACAGGATGAACTGGCAAGTCTTTCCTGTAGCATCAAAGTCTTCCTGGTGCAGAAGGACGTGGAGTTTCCCTCATTTAGAAGCAGTCCCTGATACAACAGGAATTAAACCATTGCAACTCCAAAGGGTACAGCTAAACTCTGATGTGAACAACACTTTAAGTAGTGCATGACATAAATTCTTATTGATTAATATTAATTTAATAATCCAGCAATCAGCTGCTATTGAAGAAAGAAGAAAGCTAATCCCCTGTTTCTGAGTAAATTATACACTGTAAACAGATCCTGAGAGATGCAAATATTGGCTGGCTTCCCTTTTCTTTAGCAGAAGGTTTGAATGATAAGTGTGTCAACCTTGTAGTATTAAAAAAATTAAATATAAAGGTAGGTAATGAAAGAATAATGTCTATTCCCTGTGATTACAGTCCACCCACCACCACGGTGTGTAGACGGCAGGTATCCCTTGCTAGCATGGCCCTCGCTCTCGGGAGTTTGAGGCACCCAACTGCAGGGCGGGTAGGAGTTACGGCAGTCCTTGCAGAACAGATCTTCAGTAGCAGCTTGGGGAATTTGGTTATGTGAAACTGAAACAAAATTACCCTGTGAAGTCCTGGAAAAAGGTAAGGAAAAAATAGCTAGGGAAATGCTTTGAGTTACTAAAAATTTAAATTTACTATGCATTAATTACTGGTTAATTAAGTTCAGTATCTCTCTCAAAGTTTTACTGGCATTCAAATCTTTGGTGGTTTTGATTACTTTCGTTCACTGACAGGATAGGGGTGTTTTGGAAGATAAAGGGCAACACGACTCTCTTTGTACCATAGATTCTTTGTAGATATAACATAAAAAATGTCTCCCACTGGAATTTTGGTTCATTTAGTGGAAACTTAAAGTTTGTAAAGAGATTTATTTTGTGATTAGTAATTATTTCTTTAAATTTTTGATGGAATACCTGTAAATAGTATCTCTCTATTTCTACTTGTTTTTATATTTATATTTAGTGAGCACAAACAGCATGCCAAGGCCACAATCATGTTCACCTGGTGCTGGAAAATCTACTGACTTTCTGATTGCATGATTGGATGCTAAGGAATAACCCTCTCTCCTCAGAACCACAGATTCAGGAAATGTAGACAAAAGGTAGTGTTTATAGTTAGAAAATAAAATCAGCTGAAGAAAAGGAATAACAGTTCACAGAACTATGATTATGTCTCATCTTGTCTGAGATGGCAGACATCATGCAGCTCCTAAGGTGGCATCAGGTCTCATGTCATGTATCCATTGATTTCGTGAAGGCTGCCTACAGATCCCATCCTTCCTTTCACCACCCAACATGGGTTCTGTTCAGGAAGAACTCTGGGCCACTTTATGTGCTTGCTTCAGGTATTTTTCTGCCAGGGCACAGAGATCTATAGGCACAGTGTCAGGAAGATGGGGAATTTTTTCCTTCAGCGCATGCTGAGTCTCAGGATGCGCCTCAGAGAGGTGCAGAGATCCCTGCATCAGATCTGCTGGGTCACCCCAAGAGTTGACCCAATGTATGTAAGAGTTAGGAACGACCGACGAATTTGGCTTCAGGCTTCGTACCATTCCTGCACTGCAGTATGGATATAGCCTCTGTGACTGAACTTTCCTAGAACTGAAAGAAGACGTACTTACACATGGGGAAGGGAAATACACGGATCTTTCTTTGCAAAGAGAAGTCTGGTTTGTGTTCACATGTTTAACTTTGAGAAATGAATGTCAAAGGAAATCCTGTTTTGCAAACAGTCATTGTAACCATGTAGAT
Organism: Pygoscelis adeliae; assembly: GCF_000699105.1. NCBI lineage: Eukaryota > Metazoa > Chordata > Aves > Sphenisciformes > Spheniscidae > Pygoscelis > Pygoscelis adeliae. Next base: position 1,161,428 of record NW_008825016.1, on the reverse strand, counting down.
AATTCATAGTTAAGGTTTACAGTTCATAGTTTAAGTTTTTAAATTATGTATAAAGTTGGGAAAAAAACCCCACAGAGTAAGGAATTAATTGGACAATAACAAAATGGAGGTGACCTCCTATAATCCTACATTTTTATGTTGGGGTTTTTTTCTCTTTTTTATATTTTTACAAGCTTCAAAAGCAGTCTTGGCATGCTATTTAGGTATTAGTTTAGAAAATACATAGGAAGTACATACAGGACAGAATTTCTCAATTTTTAAAATCTCTGTTTTCAAGAGATATATATAAAGACTGCCTGTAAAATATATTTTACAGGCAGTACAGCATATGAAGGCATCCTTGAAGTGAAATCAGGGTTAATGTTCTGTACTAAAAATCTAGCTGTGATTATCAGATAGGATTTTTTAGTGTTGCTCACTAGGTTATCAACTGTTAAGCAACCTAAAACCAGCTAACAGGTGTCTACATTAAGTCCCATTAGTCCTAATAAATTTAGTCAAGATGAGAACCCGCATTAATTAAAAAAAAAAACAGCAAGTACTTTGCTGTGTTCTGACTGCTTTCCTGTAGATACAAAAGTATAAATACCAGCATCCACTCTTGCCAATTTTGACCCAACTCCATCATATTTCACAGTCACAGATATAACTGCTGGTAAGCCTCAGCATGAGGACAATTCTCTTATGCGTTTACAGAACTGCTCTGACGGCTTGGTATAGGTGGCCAATGAATATTCCCTTTTTACTACCATGTAAAAACAAGTAAGGAAAAAAGTTCCTTAGGTAGGTTCAGTACCCTTGATGATCCTCATTCATCAACAGAAAATGCTTAAAAATACAGCAGTTGAAAAGTCAATGGTATAAGGTTAACTTATGACACCCATTTAGGGATAAAGGTGTCTAATTAAAAAAATGCAATCAGAATCTTAAATTAGTGAAAGTAAACAATTAGTTAGCATGTGATGCAGTGTAGAGTATCATTCCAGTTCAGAATATGATATTTCTTGTGCAGTAGATATTTGAAGTAAACATGACGGTGCCAAGTTTCAATGTACTGAGCCCTACACTGTGTTGTTTTCGGTTCTGTAACATTAGAGAAGTGTTCACAAAACAGTACAAAACCCGTCCTTCTCTGAAGTCTTCAACTTGCCTGCCTGCATTTTGAGTTTACCATAAGTCAATAGCCGGTCCAAGTAACGTCTTCTATATCAGACTTTTCAGAATAGATTTGGAGAGCTGAGTTCCTGAGTGTGTGCTGCTGCATGGGTCTGTAGCATTTTTAAGGCCTATTTTTATATTGTTTATAGGTTTATGGGAATACATGAAGAGTAATAGTGATACCCAAAACTCTGGGTTTGGTCAGCATCAATATGGCTGTTCTTAGGCTGAAACTATGACATGCTGTAATATTAAAAAGAAGGTAGCTCCAGTCTTTCCAAACTTGTGAAAATTTTCACAAAAACAGAGATGGCTGGTAAATAAGAAAGGTGGGACTACAAAAAAACCTACAACAGGTAGCCTTTGAACCTGAGCTCATGGGCTTCCTTCAAGGTACGAATAAAAAGTCCTATAGCCAGTTACAAAAACTAAGTTCTAATTTAGTGGCTACTGAAAACAAGCAAACTTATCTGATTAAAATTTTTAACTATCTAAGAAGCTTCTCTGTGAGGTGTCTGCATGATATGGACTTAGCACTTGGGTTTTTTTAAGTCTTCTCTTCACTGGGCAAAACAGAGAATTTGCTGTTTGACCTTGTAAAGGTCGCTAGTAGCCTGAAGGTCTATGCAAATCCTTCACACCAAACACTAATAACATTAGAATGGAGTGAGTGATAAAAGAATTAAAGAAATTAAGATTAGAAACTACTCTAAGTAAAAAGGGGTGGGGGCTAGCAACTTGTCAATATAATGTTTTCTCTGTGGATGGTCATAACTTGTGTGCTTTTATAGCCAAGTTCACAGCTGTCCCGAAGACCTGCAACATCCTTCAAGGTGACCATCAGAGAAGTTCAGTTTGGGTTTTACAATGTTCCTTTCCTGGTATGCTCCTGTGTCATTCTTTTTTTAAGACATTGACCATATGATGATATTCAAATGGCCAAGCGTTTACAATTTCCAGATCTGCCAAATAGCGAATCAACCTTTATAATTAAAGGTGACAAGCTGACAAGGAAAATGAATGTAAAATTGTATACGTATATGAATTTTTATGTCAGATTGCCGTCTGTGCACTTGTTTTCTCTTTGTCAATAGCCGAAGGCTCATTTCTCTGTACTAGAAGCGCATTTTATATCGAGGCCTTCAGACAGCTCCCCTTCGCCCTAGTGAATTTGCTGATTAATTTTGGATGCTCCTCTTAATTAACACCCCAAAGGAAGTCTAGATTTTCTAGCCTATATTCCATGTAAAACAAGTGAATCTGAAGAACAATGACCTAAGGAGACAGGCGCGCTCTGTCCGAATGACATTACAAGAACATTGAATATCTCACAAGTCAGGACCTGGTCAGGCAATGCCTAGGGAAAATGTAGGCCTTTAATCGGGGCAGAAATAAGATTCATATTAGTCCAATTTCATTTTCTTTATTGCTGACAAAGAGAGGCTGGGATGGATGCCACCTGACAGTTGAAACATGGTGCCCCTATGCAGGAGCGGGTGCCTCTGGCCTTGATTAATAATTGGTACCATTTTGACTTGCGGGCAGATAAGTTGATGATGGATGAGAGAAAAAGAATGAAGTGATTTATTATAAAATTAGTATAAAATAACGAACTGGCTAATTGCACACAAGCCTCATAAAATGTAGCTGTGGAATCAGAAGTGCAATGCCAGGCAATAATAATTTCCACCTCAGTTTTCACAATGAGATTTCAAAGCAAAGAAAGATAGAGACAGCTCTTACTTATGCAGCTGCTTAATGCATAAAAAGCCTTGCCCATTCTTCTACTTCAAGCAAATAAAATATTGAGATTTGTATTTCAGTTTTTATTATTACTGTTGCACAAGAAATAGAAACAGTAGAACTAAACAGGCCACATTAAACCAACTGTTGCTTCTCTGTTAAAGCTAATAAAATCTTATAGTTCTTGCATTTCTTTGCATACTTTAGCAGGGTGAAAGATCTAAAGTTGTGAAACTGAAATGCATATGTGTTTAAATCAAAATTCAACATAAAAATTGACTTGTAACCTCTATTGAAACCTGTAAAAGTGTACAGCCCTCTTGGTAGGTATTGCTTTTCTAGTTCACTTTTTGATGCTTTGAACATCCACATCTGTGCTCTGATAGCTATTTTAGAAGCTGAGTCATCTACTGCTTGCTATTTTATGCTGCATATGTTCAGCAGAGTAGAATTACAGATTAAAAAAGCATATGTTGTAATATCCATTTGCTGCCTGGTAAAAACATTTATTTTGTTGTTATGAATCCATGTCATTATATACTTTTTTTCTTTACAAGACAAATGCTTGGTCACTTTCTCTTGGAAATTTTAAAAGTCTAACTTGTTATAATTCCTTGAATTTTTTTGCTACTAGCAATGCCAACCAATATCTAACTGTTTTTTTCTGCAAGTTCAATTATTAAACCAGCTGAAATTACTGAATTAAATACAACCACCAACAATATTGTCTGAATAAGATGGGTTCAGCCATAAAACTGAAAATTTAAGTAGCATGGGGAGATAAAATTTAATTTTCATGTGATTGATTTCTATTCTACTGCTAAGACAAAAATGTGGCAATTTGTCCTCATATTCTACAAATTTCCAGAAACTGAATTTTCCATGCAGATTAGGAAACAGGATTTTCAAAAAATAGTATGCAAACACCTCATTATGGTTCAAAAGCAACAGTCATTGCTTAACAGCATTAAACTTTTTCTATGTTCCTAAAGAGAAGTAAAAATGGCATCCACTGTTATATCCCTTAGGTAAATATTAGAACATTTCATATCTGATACAGTCTTAACTGCATACCATGAGTAGTAATTTATTTTTGTGGGCAGATTTGAGAAAAGTTAACCTGAATTCACTTCTAAAGTGTGTTACTTAAACTACATCAATTCCACAGGAAATTTTGTTTCAGAATTTTAGGTGTCTTTAACATGAAATAGCTTCATGAATTAGAGTAAACTGAATTAAGACTGTTTCTGAATAAGAGTATCCACAATTTACTGCAGCTTAACTGTAAATTCTTTTCAAACTCATGTCACTGTTTTATCTGGACTAACTTCTTTAAGAGTCACCTATTCAAAAACCTTTGCACATTGATTCATTTATAGTTTATTTGGAGAAAAGAAATATTGGGTGAAAGATTATTTAAGAGAAAAATTACAGATGAATTGTCCTTTTTTGTCTGATTCCAAAATTGTAGAATTTATCATCAGCTCTGTCAAAATCTGAAGGCTACATCCCATCATGACAATGGGAGAATAGGCTTGAGAAAAATACATATTGCTGTGAAATAGGAGATTAGACAGTAATAGTGTCTGTGCTGTCCTTGCAAATTGCATTAATGTCTTCTCACCATCAATACCTATGTTCTTCCAATATCTCAGAGGTTTTGGGTTTCAGGATAAAAGGAAATTATTTTAATTAACCACAGTGCTTTTAAGACCAAGAGGTAAATAACGGTGCAAGGAACAACTTGTGCTCTGAGCCCCACCAGCTCTCTACTCAAGAGAAAGCAGCATGGCTGGCTATGAAAAGGACACTTTTCTATCAGCTACATTGTAAGAGGTGTTCAGGCCATCGTGTCCCTCGTCTGTATGACGTTGGTGCCAGGCACGAGCTAACTCCACATCTTTGCTACCTTCCCTCTGCTACCTTTGCTACCGCTGGGAACCGTGTGCCTGACAGAGGTGAGGCTGGCCGTTTCTCCATACTGCGAACATGACAGCATGGGGGTAGCATCACTAATGTCTAGGAGTCTTGTGGCTGAAACAATAATATAACATCAGAGATTAGGACAGCTGAACGCTTACTCCCAGATTATTGAAAGGCCTCTGAAAGCAGCTTTAAGACAAGGAGGGAAATTGAAGTCTATTTACCATTCCTTGGTTTCAGGGTTCACAAACTGAGGAATGTCTCTCATGGAATTAGTGCCTGCCCACTAGCTTTGCCACAGGTAGCTAGAAAAACAAAAGGAGACCAAATCTCTCTGGACTTGGAAGAAGGTGGAAACAATCAAAGAAATGTGGTTTCTCCACACTACTACTGTCAAGATCTGGCTGGAAGGAATCTAAGTGGTGGCCCTACAGTGTGATCTGGGCTTTGGGTAACCTGAGTGAAGAACTAGAAATTACGTTGTGGGTTAGACAGGTTTTATTCAAGCAGCTTTTGCACTTGTATTAGCTCTGTATTTTTGTCCCTCCCCAGGCCCCCCTGTCCTTCTCACATTAGTTTGCAGAAACCTTTCCCAGCCTTTGGTATCCTTTCTGAAAGCAAAACTCAAGGAAGCCTCCCCATTCCTTTGGGGCAAGGTACCTCTTTCTTTAAGACATCCTTTTGAGAAAGCTAGTGAAAGGAGGGTAAGATTTAGTGCTGGTCTGTCTCACTCAACATAGATTAGGTGGTGTATCGCAAAAGAAAAACTGAACTGTGACACACAAAACCTCATAAAAATACCTATCGTGTAGGTTTGAACAGGTTTGAACAATTACTGCTGTTTTGTTCAAAACTGTAGCTAATCACAAACTGGGGAGGGTTACTGATACAAATGCATGTTTTTTACTTATTTTGTAATGCATGGCAGTTTTGGAAAACAGTTTAATCCCTTCTGGCTTCTAGTACAACTCTAGTTTCCCTGCCTACATGTGCTTCATACATTTCATTTTTGCAGTCACTGGTTTAAACAAGTCGTGGTGTGCCTGCCAGCATCACTGTCTGCTCTTAGCAGGCAGAAAGGTGTACCATGAAATCCTGTGAATAAAGTTGAGGAAAGATAAGGCTTTCTTTGCTCTCCATTCTCTCTCAAAGGGATGAATGATAATAGCTAGGGGGAATGTCCATACCGACACATTTTTAATAATGCAAACAAGGTGTCATCTCATTTCACCAAGTGTAATGACCACATAGTGATCTAGCCGTATTCAAAAAATGGATGAATTATTATTTCTGAATTATTATAGCTGCTTTTTATTGCTCTATTTCCTCCATATACCTGTCTCCGTGCTACCTCACATTTTTCCTCTTTTTTTTTTCCTTAAACTTTTCTGTAAACTTTTTATTCATGTTTTTCATAATTTTTCTTCTGCATTTCCTGTTTGGGCATTTTCCTTTGGATTTCTTTTTAAGTTTTCCCTTCTTAGTTCCTTCCACGCAGTCATTTTTATTTTCTCCGTTTTAATTTTTGACTCTCTTTTATGAAGTATGACTCAGCTTTCTTTTCACTAGTCTCTCTTCTCTGTCTTTCATTCTGAGTGACCAGCAGGAGTACATAAATCCCTTAATACATGTATCTTTCTGTACTGGTTCACTTTGCTCCCCTTATATAGCCTTTCCTTTATCAAATCACTCATCTCGCACATCAGTTTTCTTTATTCTTTCTCCATGGGTGATTTTTGCCTCATATTTCCAACGCAAGTTTCTGCTGAGGAATTCCATCTTTCTCCACTGTTGCAGTTTCTTCTCACAGGTTCTTGCTTTCTGCTATATGTTTTCCTACCCTGCATTTTTCCCCTTTCTCTCTTTCTCCAGCCACCTTCTCCCCCATCAGTCTTGTTCCTCTTCTCCAGCAGTACCTGCATTGCCTCAAGATCCCAGGCTGCTCAGTTGCTCTCTCATATTCCATGTCAATGCTCTCCCACTTTTTCTCTTCCTGCCATTCTTACCAATGACAATAAATTTGGGTTCTGAGACCTCCCTCCACAGTTCTCCAAGATCAGTAGAGGTAGGGTTTAACATAAGATTACTGTTCAGAAGTAGTCTTATTTCATCCACTCTGTCTTCCCGAGGGCCCAAAAGGACAAAATTTTGGAAAGTGCTTTGTCTCCAGAAAGCTGGGAAAACACGTGGGAGCAGAAGAGTCTATATAACTTTATCTGTTTCTGCTGGGGGGGACCAATTAGGGAAAGTCACAGAAGTAGTCAAAATGTGAGCAACAGAGGAAGGAAAGGTATTGTTTTGGAAGTCTGCTTTCGTAGTTATTTTGTATGACAGAATATGGGGTTGGGTTTCGTTATCTAACACTTCAGTACTGGTTCCTCTTTGGGCTCCATTTGTATTTAAGAGGCATGCAAGACTGATGGGGGAGAAGGTGGCTGGAGAAAGAGAGAAAGGGGGAAAATGCAGGGTAGGAAATAGTAGCTAGAAACACATCTGAATATTTGTACTACTCTTTCAGTGTGGAGAATTTTTCTCCCTCTTTTCGTGCTCTGTAGTCTTTACATGGGACTTCATATAGGACTGAGTAATTCCAATGAGAGCAAATTAAATCCTATTAATGTTACCCATTCCGAAATAACTGAATTTGTCCCCCTGAGAAGGCTCCCAGCTGTTCGCCTTCATGATGCTCCTGTTCCCATCATGACACTGCAACAGCTCTGGGATTTGAGTGTCATGCTGTCAGCATAGTAGGCCCTTAGATCAACATAAGATTAATCTTACTGCAAAAATCTTTGACTATGTCAGGCCTGGCTTTTGTGTCTGGCTCTGTCTCTCTCAGAAGACTATAACTTACTCTCTTAGCAGTTGCTTTTGAACTGTGTTTTGTGTCAATGTGGGATAAAGAAACAAGAGGTCGGCATGTAATTTGGATTTTTCTAAGTATCTCATTTCAATCTAATGTACTGTTGTGTAATTAAGCCAGTAAGTCTATATGACCAGCCCATTTCAGGATTGGTCTGCTATCTTTAGTCAGTGACAAATTCTGGTTTCCATTGCTTGTTCAGAGATGATAACAGTGTGATTTACAGGTATAAGTAACAAATGAGATCAATTAAAAAGACTAAGAGTGGCACCTGTCTAAGTGTAGGGTTGCACTAAATGATTCCCACATCTTTGTTTCCTGTAGGACCCTGCATTTGCAGCCTCTCCTCAGGAAGGTTAACAATGGGAGAGTTGTTTCTTAATGCTCATGAACCAAGAAAGCAGGCCTTATCCTGCGGCCCAGGGATATGATTATTATCTCTGAGTGAAAACAACAGCCGTATTTTTCAGCTCCATGTGTACAAATGATCCCGTGTTTCATATAGTTCTCGACTACAGCATCTTGGATTGCCCAATTTGTTACAAGTCTGTTCTGTGAGCTGCCTTTGTATAGCTGAGCTGAACTCACAGTCCGGTACATGTCCCTCTTTGTGTACAATTCTCAGCATTTTGTATTCTTAAAGACATTTCTGAAATATTTAAAAGTTATTGCGGTCTTAAGAAATTTTCAAATAATCTGACTTTTTTTTTTAATAGTGGCAGGGAAAGTACACAATTTTAAAATTAACGGAGCCAGTTTTGTGATATTTCCACTGCTTCTATCTCTATTATTGTCCAATGAAACTTAATGATCATTTTATGACAGGTCATATTACTAGTTGACTAGTAAATATTTGTTATGCAACACCCTGCCGAGGGAGAATCATGGTTGGAAGTTAAGAAAACAGGCTTTTTATGAGAGCTCCAAGAAGAGATATCAGGGCATCCAAGAAGTCCAAGAGGTGAAAGGAATGTGGGCTACTCAGTTTCCTTGCTCCCTATTGCTTTTTTAATAACAGCTTCTCCGGTGTTGCATAGTGGCAGCAATCCCCTTCATTTGGTGGCCTTGGAGTTCAAGGAAAAGGATAATAGTGTTTCTCCTCTCAGTATGTACATTCAAGGTCTTGGGGGCTAGTGCTTCTTTGTACAGTCTTCCTCCCAAGTCAGAAGTATTCAGTTCAGACTGTTTCTCCTCTACCTTCCAGGTATGCTTGGCTCTTCTGAGGCATGGTCAGAAGCTTACACTTCTCCTAGAATAGTCTCTCCCACATGAATACAACATCATCTCATTAGAATGGAAATTCCAAGTGAGGAACCCAATATTTGACCTCAGAAACCAATCCCTACAATATCTGAAAGAGAAATTTCAGGTTTTGTGCTGTTGGGTTACTATTTAGATTTAAAGTGGTGAGTACCATCTGTGTCCCTAGAGCTCTTCAATCTAGGTCACCAGTTAAATTTAGGCTGGATTGGTGAGTACTGAAAAATATTTAAGCTAACACTGTTTAGATGACTATCTTAAAGGAAATGCACTCTGAGTTAATACTGGAGGATTAATATTCCTGTCATATTCCTCCTGAGGACTATCCTCCAAAAAAACCCAACTTGTCACCCTCTTTGAACAGGTTGAATTAAATCCAAGAACTAAGTGATGTGAATTACCTCTATATTCCTAGAGCTATTCCCTCTAAGTAATGGTGATCACATACATTGGCAAAGCAGCACAGGGGAAATGGCTGTATTGTTTCCCATAGTGTGCCTGTACAGGGACTAGAGAGGCTTTTTAGTAAAGGTCTGTCAGTCTATTCGTGCTGATGAGTTTCCATAATCATTTACTCACTTACTATATTTTGCACCAGTTTGTGTATGCCATTTGCACTGTGGTTGTAATCCCATGCTTATTTGCACTCTGCAGACTCATGTGCAAACCCATGTGCAGTATTACTATGACACAGGCCTGATCCACGAAAAACATTACAAATACGTGATGAGAAACAAAATGGGAAACATCAGTTGGGTGTAATATGGTCAAATATTAGTGTTTTCTGTTCTTCTTCAAAGGGTTCAATATATAGTCATTGTTTCTCTGAGAGTGCTGGAAATATCCTCTCCTGGAGGATCCAGTTCTGGAGAGGAGTGCAAAGCATTATCCATTGCCATCCAGTCTTCCAAATTTCCAGAAAGATACCTAACATGTCCCTGAGTTTTTAAGGATACAGACACCTCCTTGGAACTAGGTCTGAAAGTTAATAGCTCATTTGCCATTCCGTGCTGAGGAAACATTTTGTATCACTCAGTTGGGACTGGATTTTAACCAGAAACCTATATGTGAAAGTCCCCAAACCCCATTAGTAATACTTTGTTGTGTCCCAGCACCGAGGTTTCAAACTTTTTATAAGTATCACCAATTTAAAATGCTTTTTGTGCTCAATTCTATGGAATTCCTACATTTACATATGCTTTTTTTATTTAATGAGCTGACAGCAGATATTCCTTTTCCTAAAGAATTACAGATGTTTTAAAGTGTTCAATTAAAATTTTCCAAAATAAATTGAATTGGTGAGTAAGGCCTTGCTCGATGATTACACGTAGTGATTACACGTAGCTGGCCTCTCACAGAATTGCTTTAAGTTACTCTATAAGGTATTCTTTAGCTATCATTCAGTGAATGTTATTATCATCATTTGCTGAATTATTTAAAGCTATCTTCAGGCAGACTTAAATTACTGTATTTATTTTTAAAATAGAAGCTATTTATTGCACTTTGTTCTTTCTGTAGCTTACCTGCTTTTCCACATTGCATCAACATCCTTCCAAGAGATGCTTATTCTCCTCACCCCATAACAGCAGCTTTTCTGAAGCAAATCTCCAATTATAGAGGAGATTTCTTGGCAGTACATGCTATAAATGCATGAACCTTTTAAACAGGTTGAGCGATGTAATAAACTGAGTTATGACAAGTTTCAGAAGGCATCCGGTAATATTAAAAACCCCAAACCGGCTGCTGTTAATGCAGTAGGGATGGCTGGGTGGGGATTTATTTGGAAAGGCGGATTTATTGTGGGAGAAGGGCCTCAGCAGGGAGAAGGTTGGTCTCTCCCCGGATTAGCGCTGCGTGGTGGTCCAGGAGTGAGGCCGCACCGCTAGCCAGAGCTTGCCCTGCCAACCCATCTTGAGGCTTCACCCGGCCCCGGGGGGATGAGCAAACACACAAAACAGAGGCCAGCCCTGTCCCAGGGAGGCCACTGTCTACGTGAAGCAAAATTGCTATACCTTGAAGCATGAAAAAGCCCTTTCCGAGAGGAAACCTCAAGTGTTCATTTTCTTGTTTTCCACAGGGAATTAAGATTTCATACAATTTAATGCTGATTACGAAGGGAGAGAAAACACCTCTGTGGCAAGTGAGCACTGAACTTCGGCCACTTACAGTGTGAGTTAAAGCAACAGGGGCTGGCCCACCACTTCCCTTTGTGGTTCTGTTTGAATTCAGTTGATTAATGTTGTACGTGCACGTCTACTGAGGCACCGCATTTAAAAAGATTGTTTACCATGGCCTTGTAATCAACCTGCCTTAGCAGCACCCTATTACCCATGATAACAGGGCTGTTGCAATTTGGGTCTGAAAGAAAACCGCCTCAGATGGGCTCTTGGATGCTTTAGTGCTAGTATGCTGCCCTGTTATCTTCATTTGTAATTTGTTTTCAAGAACAGTGATTTACATTTCAGTTGGATTACACCTTTTAATGTATCACAAACGTAAAGTGGCTGCAGTGAAAACTCACATTTCCACTAGATTTCAAACGATGCATTTGAGGCTTCAGTGGAGAGGATTACAATTAAAATCAAAAGCTTGCTCATTCTTTTAATGATGCACGCTAACCTTTTGTATACTAAGAAGCCAATCGTGGTGCTATACAATCATGATTTTTTTTTAGGGATATGAAATAGCTGTGTGTGTTCTGCCTTATCATCTACTACACGCAAATGCTGTTCTGAAAAGGAACGCATCCTGCACAGTGAGTTCAGACGATAACTTACCTTGATAAAAAATATAGAAGAACACGTAAAAAAGGAATGGGGAGAAAAAAACCAAAACACTGCACTGGTTTTTGTTAAATGTGAAACATATTTTAGTAACAGACTTCATTTTCCTAAAGTAGTTGTTGCCAAGGTATGTAGTTATGAAGACTTCTATTGAAAGCATAATGGTACTGGATGAAGTGCAAAATATTAATCAGTGTGGTATTTTTCTTTCAATGAACATTACATGAGCAAAAGAAGTCTTATTGGTTTTGTTCTGCTTTGTTTTTGCTTTTTTTAATCCTGTAGTTATCTCACAGCAGTAAATTTTCACAAATCTACATTTATTTTTTTTCTTCAGCAATTCAGAATAATTTCCATCTGAGACTTCTTCTGTCACTTTAGAAGGATTTGCAAATAACAGACATTTATGTTCCTACTTGGGTCTTACTGTGTTATTCTTGGTCTAGAAAATGATTGAAAATTCTTATGGGGCAGACTTATGGCGAGACTGAAACTCACTCAGATCACGCATGGCAGAAATATCTGGGGAAGAACCTTCACTGCAGTGTTCAAAAGCTTCTGCTCCAAGCCAAAACCTCACCTGGGCTCAGGCAGCCTAATGGTTTCTCTGTACCCTAATCCTCTCCGTTCCTCATTGCCAGGCTGGGACCATCCCCTCATCCCAAGCACATCTCCCTATCTCCTTGAGGGGCTAACCTCTATCCCAGGGCAGAAGAGACTCAAGACTCCACAACAATGGGATGAGGACTGTCTATAGCAGATGCTCCTTACCTTCCACAGAGGAGCTACCAACTCCAGCCATCAGGCGGTGGCACAGCAAGGGCCCAAAGTACTGTCTCCAGTGAGGGGGTGAGGAATTGGGGAAGAGAAGAAAAAAGTGTCATGTTTAAACAGTGCGATTTCAGCAAACCAAATGAAAAGGTTTTTATTTTCTTTTTTTAGGATAACTGCAAGCCCTGGAAGACACCATTTAGTAGCCTACGTAAGAACGCCTTTCCCAGGCTCTGATACATAAATTTCCTGTCCCCTACAACTCAGTAGAAGTCATGGCAATACATACCATTTCTCAGCCTGAGATTTGAATGTGTTTTAGGAAAGATGGTAAGGATCTCTCAATTACTTCTAAACGATCTGAAGGAAGAAGTTGAAAAGATTCAGGCTATTCCATCAAAATTTCCTTAGTTTATGAAAAAGTATCTTACCAAAGCTAGATAGCTAAATCCATAAATAATATTTAAGATTGAATCAAACATCTCAGTCAAGTCGAAGTGGTTTTCATTTCAATCTTTTGCAAAAAGATAGATTAAACCACCTTTCTAAAATTAAATATCTTGAAAATCAAAACTTCTAGTTTAACATTCAAAGAAGAATAGATGGGATTCCCCTCACTGAACTGAAACCTTCTGAAGGCAAATGTCTAATGAAAGTAAGTCTTTGAGGTTTTCCCTATATTCAGTGAGAAGAGTGGGAAAGTTATGCCAACCTGAGGATTTCTCATACTTAAGCTGACCAACATTTGGTGTAGAAAAGGTTCCTGCCTTAATGGTAGCCCAAAATGGAGTTTGCAAACACAGCTCACACACAGCAGTCACACAGATTTTGGCAAAACATATTATCTTGATGTTTCTCTCCACCTACTCATGTCACTTTAGTCTTCTTCTGACTAAATTAAGTCTTATTTTCCTCCAGGCAAGCCTTTCTTCTGATATAAACTGAGGTATTCAACAGCACAGAATGGGCAAGCTAAAAACAGATATAAAACATCATCACACAAATTACCTAAGGGTCATACCACATGAATGAAGACATTTGAATTTTTTTTTTTGTTTTGTTTTCATGTAGATACTTTTAATTCTCATCACAAAAAGCATAAAGGAACCTTAAACCTTATGATCAAAACCCAGAGAGTGATTTACAGATGTCATCGAGGTCTCTCAGGGGAACTGCAGTTCAAATGCCTCATGTTTTCATTCTTCTCTGTGAGATGATTTTCTGGTTGTACTGCAATGAGGCATCAGAACCAATGCCCCAAATGCATCATGGAACAGGTAGCTTAGTCTGACCCCTTGGTAACAGTTCAGAGTGGTAGACAACAGAACTGTAGTTTCAAAAGTAACCAAAAGTAGTTTCAAAATTAGTCTGAGCTTTAAATTCATTTTTTTTTTTTTTTAACTAAGCTTTTATTTTTTTGCCATTTTCATATATTTGTACTTTGGTAAGAAATCAGTTTTGCAATGATAGCTTTAATGATTCTCTTTCATTTTTAGTTTACAAAAAACCCGTGTTCCATCCATTCATAAATGGTCTCAACAAAATGATTTTGATGATCTGTGATAATCTGTACTTGATGACCTAACCTTTCTCAAATGAGCTTGGTGAAAGAAATCATGAGGAAGCAATCCCAGACAATTCAGTGAGAAATGCGACTGATTTCCCTGAATGCTATCTTCACATGCCAATCCCGTATGTCTTGTGCCACCTTGTCCAAGTTAAAAGCAAGGAAGTTCTGAAGAAGCAACCCCTGTAAATACCACTGCAGGGCTCTCCTCCCTATCACTGATTCTTCTTCAGGTGGGGAATCTTTAGTCCTGCCCTCCTGCAACCTTGGAAAGGTCTTTCCTAGATTTACCTGTGAGGGATGACCACCTGCTTACAGGCCCTGTACTTCTGCTTCTTAGTCACCACCCATGTCCTGACAACCTGACTTGACTTGGGCCGCAAAGATTTTCTCTATGAACGTTCTTTCCATTAGGCTAGGGAAGTTCTTGGAGGAGCTGAGATGATGAGAGAAAATACAGTTGTAGCCTTCATGTATTCATTTCTAAGTCTGATTCTGCTCTTGACGCTGAAACCCAAGGAAATGAGAGGTACTCAGTACATTTGGCTTACTGGTGGCCCTAAAAAAGCATTAAAAAGGTAGAAAAATTTCATGGCTTGGGTGATCTCGGAGGGGTTTTTTTGGAAACGAAATAAAAGTTGCACTGAATATCACACTTTGAGCTGAAATAACAGTATTTTGCTTCATTTTCAATATCTTTTAGAGATATTTCAGAAAACAATCACTTTAAATTAAAAAAGCATTTTATAAATATGAAAATAATTGCTTTATTTGGAGGATTTATCATTATTCTTTTAGCAACAGGGAAGGTGAAATGAAGACATTTGTTACATTTCACCCTATCTGATTCCGTATTTCATCAGTAGACAAAGGTTTCACACAAGGTTTTTCACACAAAATTTTAGTCCATTCCAAATAACCAGCAATCCCCTGACAGACTATTTCTAAAATTGTCATCAGTCATTGTTCCTATGATTCAGAAGCTACTCTGTTTAGATTGCCCCATTTCAGGCAAAAAATAGTACCCATGTTGCTCCAAATGAGAAAAGGTCATATTCCTAATGGAACTGAATATAAATCCAATATGATTTTCATGTTACACATTACATCATTAGCTACAGATTTATAGGGAGAGAGCTAATATATTGAAGATTGTGACATAGTTTTCTTTCTCAAATGCACCTAATTTTTGAAGTTAGGCGGCACTGAATTTCCTCTTATAAGAATATCTAAAGTATTTTTCTTTTATTGGCTCCTTCCTTTAAGCGAAGACTGCAGAGCTAATGAATATTTCATGGGTAGAAAAACACCTGCGATACAGGGTTTTACCTACAAAATCTTTGGGGAAAGGGAAAAAATGGCAGGAAGGCACTGTAAGGACAGTTCTTTTAAGAAGTCTTTGGAAAAGGGTCTCCATTTCATTTTCCACATTAATAACACCTCCTTCACCCCTTAATACTTTCTTCCTTTCATTTTATTCCATAATGGTGTTCAGTCATTTTTGTACTTTTCTTTGTATTAAAGAGTGTCTCCCGAGCTGGCTAAACCATTTTAAAGCTAAAAATTTAAATAGAAAATTCTGAACTAAGAAAAAAAAAGACATCCAAATATAGTGGCTGTAAATTTGTACAAATCTGTTATACAGGAGTAAGAATTGGAAAAAATAATCAAATGTACATTTTAAATTAATTTCTTCCTTCTTTGACTGTTCAATCCTAATGGAGCTCACTCCTGGATTTCAAGAACACATTTACACTCAGAAGTGGCAAGGGTGACAAAAATACTTTCTTTCATTCAAGACGGTCCCCTCTCAGATATTAGGTGGACTCTTACGACCATGACATGTAGAACTCTTTTCTGACTGATAACCTCTAATAGGCAGCAATGGCAAAAAAACATGAAGGAAAATACAGCCAATAAAACCTGTTCCAAAGAAAAGTAAGAATATAAATTTCTCTGTAAAATCCACTAACAGCTCTTGTTCTTATATAGAAGCTTCTTAGGTAGCATGATGATTAAAAAAAGCATAACACCAAAGAAATTGAGAAAGAGTGAGAAAAACCAAATCTAATCTCCCTGTCTACAGGTGGTTTCATCTACTCTTCCGTTGAAACCATTCTTTGTCATTCTGATCTTGGGCTTGGACGGCACATGGTGGAAAGTAGCTGACTGGTTTGTCAGACACTGAGATGGGAAGTCCAATATTCAAATTACAAATTCATACTTGCAACAAAAAAACTAGTGCATGGCAACACTACTAAGCTTTTTACTGAATGGAATAGAAGCCAAGAAAAAATCTATGAGGCTTAAGTTAATGTTCCTCACCCAACCCTAAGCCTATACATTAGATGTTTAAACACCTAAACATTGGATGGCTAGGCTAAGCCCCCTTTCTTCTGTGCTTCTTAAGGCAACCATTGTATATTAGATTTTCTAGGCTTCAGTCATTCTTGCTGCTTTCTTCACCTTTTTTCCTCTTTCTTAAGTGGAAATTACATACGGGAGTCAGTATTTCTGATATTTAATCAAGAATTGGGAAAAATTGCACTGGATTCTTGTGCTTTCACTTCTTAGGATTGTGTTAGTCTTGTAAGACTTCATATTTAGCTGGTTCTTTACCTTGCCAACTATGCCTTCTTTCAATGTACTGGGTTTTGGTGGTGTTCTGTTTTGGGTTTGTTTTTTTTTCTTTTTCAAAAAGGACTCCCGCATCCTGAAAACATGACCTACCTTTTTGTTTTCCCAAATGTGTGACCTTTTATTTAACTGAAAAGCACTAATGCTGTGTAAGTGAGCCCATCTGATTGTACAATATAGATAACTTGCTAGAATTTTTCTTTGTTATTTAACATGCCACAGCTGCTCAGATTATCTGCAGACTTCACCAGAAAGAGCTTTTTATTTATTTCCAGATGACTAGTAAAGATACTGAATAGGCCTGGGTCAAGGATAGTCCTATTGCAGCTCCTTTCAGGATTTAAGTTACCAGATGATTTATTCTCCATCTACAATTACTTTTTCTGATCTCTCACTTAGTAAGTGTTTAATGAATTTACTTTGTATAGTGCACAAAGGCGAATATTTTAGAGAGGTCTATTTTGAAAATGCAATAATGTTGCATTATAATGGTTGGCCAAACAAGATTGAAATCTCATCAGACAGTTGTATCAAATTTGTGTGACATGACCTTTTTTATATAAAGCCACGTTGATTCTCACTAGTTAGATTACTACCTTTTACCTCTTTCCTAATTGCACCTCTGTCTATCCTGTTCATGACTTAGCTTGCTATCAGTCAGCCTAAATGACATTTGTAGTGATTTAGATTGTTCTGCTTAATTTTTTAAGGAACTGACAGAATATTCCTGTTGTGCCACATCCCTCTGAATCTCCTCCACCATTCCAAATTGTTTTCAATACCAATAATTCAGAAAATATCTTGGCTAGTATTTTAATATTTCACAGTATAATTTATATGGTTGTATAAGTTTAAGTATGCCTTTTTCACCTGATAGTGATTTTGTTTCTGAAAACTCTTTTCTTTTCTGAAATTGCTTTTAACACAGTTTCAAAACCTGTGTACTTACAGAAGGGCAGTTGCCATCTATATCTGCAGCAGAAATGTTTGAAACTTTAGAAATTACTTTGTCTTGTACTTTCTTTTTCTTTTTATTCTTTTTCAATGGATATTAAGGACAAAAACTTAAATAAGTCAGACATTAAGGTTAGCCTTTTAAGCTTTTAAAAACTGGGATATGGAAAAGGTTACCTTCTTAGTGCAGTCTTTTGTATTCCCGCTTTTCTTTGTAAGTATATGTCTTACCTTTAAGTGTGGTAAAATATAAGGTATGTCATAAAATATACAGTATGTCTGAGATAATGTTACTGCAGGAAATGTTATTTCCTGACTCTCAAGTGCTTGAAATTATCCCTTCCCAACACATTTTCTTTATGTATTCAATTGCACTCTCATGTGTTCATTTTTGTATCTGTGAGCACCCAGTAATATTTGGTTGGACATAAACAGCAAGGGGTACCCACTTAAGTGAAGAGTCAGGAAGTTACTTTGGCTTCTGGAGGTACCAATTCCATACCAGGGTTTATTTATATGTTTTACCGTCTAAGGAATGTCCTCTCTTCAGAGGCTCATGGTTTCATGATAAATAAAGGTGACCCGGCCTTTTTTTGTGCTGCCATCTCTCTGCTGAATGTCACTCAGAATTATGATGTAAAAATATTACTACATTTTCAATTCCAGTTGGTCTTCTGTGAGGCTTCAATCTTGCACAGCCTTTTGCTGCAAGGAGTTAGGTAGATACAAATGACTGTGCTGAAGGGTATTTTAAGAGAGTTAAAAAAAAAAGCTTGGATAAACCAAAGTGAGTTCAGTGGTGGGGCTGGAGCACTTGCACCATGAGGAATCATAGAACAGCCCAGGTTGGAAGGGACCTCAAAAAATCATCTGGTCCAACCATTTGTGGGAAAAAGGAGAAGCTGTGGGAGCTGGGCTTGGTTGGCCTGGAGAAGGGACAGCTTTCGGGGGCACTGCATTACTGTCTTCAGCTACCAAAATAGAGAAAAGGAATCCAGATTCTTCTTGTAGTTGCACAGCTAAAGGAAGAGAGGCAAAGGACACATGCTGCAGGAAGGGAGTTTCCCACTGGGAGTAAGGAAAAACCTTTTCCAAGTAGTGTGGTGAAAAAGACACATCTTTACAGGTACTCACAACTCAGCTGGACAAGGCCCTATCAACCTGCTCTACCTTTGAAATCAGCACTGTTTTGAGTAGGGTGCTGGACCAGCTGACCCACAAGGGTCCCTTTTAATCTGCATTATTCTGTGGTTCCAGGGCTGTTCATAATGCAATGGAGACCTGAATGGTTTGAAGATCATTCTGTTCTGCTGAAAGGAACTCACCCTTGGGATAGCCCACCCGCAGCCCATGAGTTATATTTCGGTTCAGGATTTGAGTGCAGGGTAAGTAATGGGAAGGCCTGATGCTGGATCCTTTGCAAAAGCAGAAGGCTTACTCTTTCTGAAAGAAGCCTCTTATGCCATTGCCCTCAGTTTCTTCCTCCTGCTTAGGACCCTCAACTTGTCTTCTGCTTTATGTTATACTTCAGTTCCGCATGTACTTTTAACTCGATTCCTTCTGTAGATGAATCACCTCTTCCATGTCTCTAGGACTACTCACATGAGCAAAATTTTTAGGACATGATTGAGTTTTTTCCTGCTGGCCTAAATCCAAAATGTCTTTACATCAGCAATTACATTTTCATTTGTATCTGTACCTTGCCAAGTAAATGGAACCATCATCCTGACTGTGATATTTCACTGCATATGCAAAATAAATGATAAGCATTAATACTAATGATCCTTTTGTCTCATACACTTAGACTTTACATCCACTACACAGCCACCTCACTTAATTTTCAAGATGACAACAATGTTGGCACTTGATTTACTTTTAGCAGAATTTGATAATGCTCAATTAGCCTTATTCTCTGATTAATTTTTGGTGCTCATCAGTATTGCCCTCTAATTTACCATGAGTGCTTAAGAGAAAGTAGTAAGGAGTAGGCATACCCTAACAGCTTTTTTCATTCTGCAACCCCTAGATCATTTGAAACTAAAGGAAAAGGAATCTGTGGATCTCGCTCTCTTCCTCCATGCATGTTTTGTAGGTATCACAAAATCTCCAGACAACCAAATTAAATGCACACGTATTAACAACTGCTTTGGAAACCATCATCGGAGGTGGGATCAGTCAGCCTGATGGAGCTGCCTGGTTTGAGCTTAAAATTAGTCGTTTGGTAAAATCAGTCCTTCTAAATTTTGCACTCTATGTTACTGCCACAGGCAACTGGGAGAGGTAAGTACTCACAAAGGCTTCTGGAGGAGCTCCTGACCAGCTCATTTATGTGCCTGGACTAGACAGGCAGGGTTTGCCCCCAGAAGCCTTTAAAGGCTACCTCCTTCCATACAGAGAAGAGAAGTAATCACAGGCCAAGGCAGAAATCACAGTAAATGTTGGGCCACACTGTTTCTGGTCATCACCAGAGCTACTAATTTTTCAACCACTGCAAATGCCATCTTTCTCAGTAAAGTAGTTATTTAGAAAGCCAGAACAGCACTCTCTTGCTCTGAATGCTGTTTCCCTGCATATCTTATGCTACCAATACAAACTACCATTTTTATTTCATTTTCTCTGCAAAATACATTATAAGGTACATCTGCCTAATTGTAAACCAAGTTCTGGGTGCGGGGTTTTTTGCTTTAGTTTTTTTATAAACTGCCAATGATGTAAGAAGCAGAACAGCTTAAATGTCAGAGTTAAGATAGCCTTGTAGAAGTTAGAAATAATCTCTTTTGATCAGTAAACTCACTAAATTAGGTTTGGTATATCTCAGACATTATTAATATAAAGTCATTTTTAGTGTCACTTCTTTAACAATTAAAAACAAAGGCATGTGTAAGTCCTAGGAAATGAAAACAACAGATTTTACTCATTTTAATGTGCATTTTAATCTATTTTCTTTGCTCTAATTAAATATAAGGTATCAAGATGCTGCTTTTATTTACTCATTTTAGTAGTTTTAATGTTAGTTCTCTTCCTTTATATCATTAGTACTCTTCCAAAATTTGTACTTAATAGAAACATAAACATTTTTATTTTGAACACTAGCTTTTGAAATATTCATTATTGACCTGCTGGCTAATTCTAATTCTTTTTATATTGATGTAATCTGAAAACTTTTGTTCCTTATAATTAATGTATCTATTTATTATTAATAATTAAGACCCAATTTGCCTGTTACTTTTTTTCTTAATGAAGACAAATTATTTTCATTTATTATAATATTTAAAAAAAATATTTTACCTAATATCTTCTATATTTTAATAAACATTTTTCATCAAAAAAGCAGCATGGCCAGGTATTGATACTGTCCGCCTGCACAGTCTGGTCCATTAGAGTACACAGTTTGTGACTGATCAAGCACCAAAATAGATAACTTCGTATCAACAGAGAAAATCATGGTTATCTATACCATCAGAAATTGCTGCCTGCTGTTGCTTAACCAGGTTTCATCTCCTGTACAACTGTGGTTGCAATCTGCCTCCTGAAAAAGGAAGACACCTACTAAATCCATACTTTTTCTTGTGTATTTAAACATACATCAAGATAAATGTCTGGAGACCTCTTGCCATCTGCCTGAGAATAAACCTCTTCATTTCTGGAAGAACTGTCATCAAAAGGCAAGAGAAGCTCTAGGCACTAGAAGTTGAATTCCTCTGAGTTCAAGTGGATAAGAAGGTGTCTTGGTTTTGGCTGGGATAGAGTTAATTTTCTTCCTAGTAGCTGGTACAGTGCTGTGTTTTGGATTTAGTACGAGAATAATGGTAATAACACACCGATGTTTTAGTTGTTGCTTAGTAGTGCTTACACTA
>NW_008825016.1:1119615-1135126 GCF_000699105.1 Pygoscelis adeliae | reverse complement strand
ATCATAGAATCATAGAATCATAGAATCACAGAATGGTTTGGGTTGGAAGGAATCTTTAAAGATCATCTAGTTCCAACCTGCCTGCCACGAGCAGAGACATCTTTCACTAGACCAGGTTTCTCAAAGCTCCATCCAACCTCACCTTGAACACTTCCAGTGATGGGGCATCTACCACCTCTCTGGGCAACCTGTTCCAGTGTCTCACCACCCTCATAGTAAAGAATTTCTTCCTTATATCTAATCTAAATCTACGCTCTTTCAGTTTAAAACCGTTACCCTTTGTCTTATCATTACAAGTCCTGGTAAAAAGTCTCTCTCCATCTTTCTTATAAGCCTCCTGCAAGTATTGAAAGCCACAACAAGGTCTCCCCAGAACCTTCTCTTCTCCAGGCTGAATAACCCTGACTCTCAGCCTTTCTTCACAGGAGAGGTGTTCCAGCCCTCTGACCTTTTTTCTAGCCCTCCTCTGGACCCGCTCTAACAGGACCATGTCTTTCTTGTACTGGGGACCCCAGAGCTGAACACAGTACTCCATGTGGAGCACAGCAGAGGGGCAGAATCACCTCCCTCAGCCTGCTGGCCGTGTTTCTTTTTACGCAGCTGAGGATACGACTGCCTTTCTGGGCTGCAAGGACACATTGCTGGCTCATGTCCAATTTTTCATCTACCAATATCCCCAAGTCCTTCCCTGCAGGGCTGCTCTCAATACATCATGCAGTCTGTACTGCTGTTGGTGATTGTCCTGATCCAGGTGCAGGACCCTGCATTTGGCCTTGTTGAACTTGATGAGGTACACATTGGCCCACTCCTCAAGCCTGCCTAGCGAATGACATCCCTCCCCTCAAGCATATCAACCGCACCACTC
Organism: Pygoscelis adeliae; assembly: GCF_000699105.1. Taxonomy (NCBI): domain Eukaryota; kingdom Metazoa; phylum Chordata; class Aves; order Sphenisciformes; family Spheniscidae; genus Pygoscelis; species Pygoscelis adeliae. The sequence continues at coordinate 1,134,261 of NW_008825016.1, read as the reverse complement.
AGCTCGGTGTCATCCGCAAACTTGCTGAGGGCGCACTCAATCCCACTGTCTGTGTCATTAATAAAGGTATTGAACAGTACCAGTCCCAGTACCAACCCCTGAAGGACACCACCTGTTACTGATCTCCATTTGGACATTGAGCCGTTGACTGCAACTCTTTGGATGAAGACATCCAGTCAATTCCTTATGCATCAAATAGTCCATCCATAAAACCCGTATCTCTGCAATTTAGCGACAAGGATGTTGTGTGGGACCGTGTCAAAGGCCTTACAGAATTCAAGATAGATGACATCAGTTGCTCTTCCATTATCCACCAATGCAGTTAATCCATCGCAGAAGGCAACCAGATTAGTCAGGCACAATTTGCCCTTTGTGAAGCCATGTTTGCTATCTCTAATGACCTCCCTGTCATCCATATGCCTTAACATAGCTTTCAGGAGGATCCATTCCATGATCCTGTGAGGCACAGAGGTGAGGCTGACTTGTGGGTAGTTCCCAGAGTTCCCCTTTTTACCCTTTTTAAAAATGAGTGTGGTGTTTCCCTTTGTCCAGTCACTGGGGACTTCACCTGACTGCCATGAGTTTCAAATATTATGGAAAGTGGCTTAGTGACTACATCTGCCAGTTCCTTCAGGACTGTGGGATGCATCTCATTGGGTCCCATGGACCTGCATGTGTTCAGGTGTCTCAGATGGTCCCAAACCTGATCTTTTCCTACGATGGGTGGGACTTCATTCCCTTAGTCCCTGCCTTGAGATTCAGGTCCCTACACACCTGGGCAGTATCCCTATATTATTCCCAAGATGTGTGTCCCTTATTCCACTGTGTATGCATTTCCCTCTTGTGTTTCAGTTTGACCAGGAGGACCTTACTCAGGCATGCTGGTGTCCTGCCTTCCTTGCCTGATTTCTTGCAAATGGGAATTGAGAGCTCTTGTGCTCTAAGAAAAATATCTTTAAATAGCTGCCAGCTCTCTTCTGCTCCTTCGTTCCTGAGGGCAGTTTCCTGGGGGGTCCCAGCCAGTCCCTTAAACAACTGAAAGTTTGCTTTTGTAAGGTTTAAGGTCTTGACTATACTTTTCACCTGGCCTATATCCCTGGAGATCATGAATTCTACCAGGGCATGACCACTGCAGCCCAGGCTACCACCAGTCTTGACCTCTCCTTTAAGTTCCTCTGAGTTGGTGAGCGACAGGTCCAGTAACACATCTCCTCTGGTTGGGCTTTCTGTCACCTGGATTAGGAAGTTATCCTCAATGCACTCCAAGAGTATCCTAGACTGCTTGCAGCTTGCTGTGGCACTTTTCCAGCAGATGTCAGATATTAGACCTAGTACAAAATCATGATGTTAAATTCTGTAGCATGTCACATAAGAGTTAAAGAAGATTTTCACATTGTTCCCACCTAAACCTCCAAATACGAGCACCTCTTAACAATATATTCTCAGCTATTCCAGTTTAGTACCTGATATTCAAATTGCAGTAACACTAATCCTATTTAAACAAGATCAGGAGAGGAGAGGTACATTCAAGTGATGTTCAACTGCCTCTGTAAAAACAGTAAAAAATAATTACTTGTATAGTCAACAATCCTTCCAGAAATGAGGAAATATATTATCTTTCAGTGACCTTGGCAATATTCACCATGAGTCCAGAAAGCCTTAATATGTCTGTGACAACATCAGCTCTAGCATGAATTAGGTTATTAGCCTCCTTAATTTGTATCATTACCAACTGTTTACAAAGCCTGTCTTTTAAGATGGTTGATTAAAAAGTATTCTTAACAAACATTTTGCAGTTGAATCACAGCAAACCCAACTGCTGTTGTCTTATCTCACATTTTGTTATGAAAAATTATGTAATTCATCACTTCAATGAATTACACCTGAATTACAGTACTGAATTACTCTACCTGAATGACATGCTTCACCTTCAGCAACCTTCTACAGGTCCATCAACATCACTGTGTCTGAAAGCATACATGCAACACATTTACCTCCCTGTATCCATCTGCAGGTCATGATTCCAGAAACACGAACATCAACTCTTTCCGACTGGCCTGTCTATGTGCAAGCCCTTTCCTTTGGATTTAGAATAATGCCAAACCAGAGACACTGAGTGCTGAGATGTTTGACTCACTGAAATATAAACATCTCTGCTGGAAATAAGCTAATAGTAAAATAGGATAATCATTAGCTTATTAAGGTTACCCAAAACGTTGTCAGGGAATGTTCTTGTTCCTAAAGGAAATGCAGTGTTTGCATGTATATCCCTTGTCAAAAATGTATAGTCTCTTGAGAGAGAAGCTGGTCTCTGAATGAGTAATAACGACTCAAAAATAAACTTTTTCTGGGCCTTTAAGCATTTAAGTTAATAACTATCAGTATTCCAATGTAAAATTTACCACTTTTAAAGTCAGTTTAAAAAGAAGCTTCTGATATGTCCATGTAAATTTGTTTTTTGGGGTTTTTTTCCTTTTATATTCTTCTTCCTTCTGGATTCTGGAGGAAAAGCATTGCCTTCTAATAAGTGCTGCAGAGGTTAATAATATATTCAGCTTGAATAAAACAAAAAGTATAGTAACATTTGAGACATACAAGGATATAGGAGCACATTAAATGAATGCAAAGAACTGGCAGCTGAAAGGCAACAGTTGCATAATATTACCAGAGTAATGAGAAGTGTGCTACATATTAATAAATATGTGACCTTTTTATCTTGATTATTTAAAAATCGTGTTATTTTAAAAACGAATAAACAAACGCCTTGTTTATCCTTACATAAAACCATAGTTTCACTTGATGGACTATGTAGAATGATTTCTGTATTGGTAAAGTGGAATGCTGCTGTACAGGTCATTGTAGCATTTATCACACCGATCTGTTTCTCTCGTTATTTTAGAAAATCGCACATCAGGACAATCATTTTTTAAGCTAAAGCCTAAGCTGGAACAAGGGTATGCGAGTGTATTCATTTATACATAATGAAATTTTAAATTCCTAAAAGACAAATGTAATGAAAATTAAAGAAGAAATAAAAGAGAAAAGAAAAGCCGTACAAGTAAGATTGCATTTAAGATTGTTATATACTTTAATGAGACACAGTTTCTTATTTAAAGTTGTAAAGATTTGATTAATGTTTTATTATCCCTATCATTAATAACCATAACTTCAACTTCAGAGGATTCATATTAAAAAAAAGCCCAGGCAGTATTTGAAATTGCGAAATACAAAAAGTGGTCTACAACCTCTCTATTTCGCTTCTGTTCTATTATTAATTATTTATTGGACGCTCAAGCCTCTGGGCCAATTCAATACAAGTAATTTATATTATAAAATAAGTGCTGACGGTCAGTTAACCTAATACGACCTAAATGACTCAGCTTATTATGAGATAATTTATCAACTTCCCAGCAAGAGCTGAAATGTCCCAGGAACTCACAGCTCAAACCCTTGAGTCCTGCCATGTCTCGCAGAGACGAAACCCTGGGCTGCCCGGGAGTCCCATGTCTGTCCCATGCAGAAAGCGGTGGTGTTGTGAGCCAGCTGTGCCGGACACAGCGCAGAGGACACCGTCGAGGTGCTCGGTCCCTGCAGGGACTCATACTCCAGAGGCACAGGGAGAGCAGCGTTGCTCGGGCAGGGAGAGCTAACTGCCAAGGGCACTGGGCACTGTAGCCTGGCAAGTTACGTGGAGAGCTGTCCCAGTAAATCTGGCAAATTCTGCTTATTGAGGAGACTGTAGAAACCCTAGCCAGATCCATCAGTAACATGCTGTAGGTTTCCTTGTCCCCGGTCTCTCATTTGCCAAACTGAGAGACGAAACCATCCCCCCCTACTTTCACATTTCTGTTGCAATAGCTACCCTGTAAAGCATCAAAGTTGCTGGTTTTCATAAAGGATATAATCTATACAGCCACAATGGCAAAGACAACAGGCAGAAGTGCAGTATATCATTAATCTTTCCAGAGTTTTAAATAGCTATTACAACTAACCTAAACAAACTGATCTCTCTTCCCCCACAGACATATAAGCTTGGTTAGTTGAATCGGAGAGGGAGGAGTGGCCTCCCTTTCCTCATACCAATCATTTGACAAAATGTTTTTTTTTTCCTGCAGACCAGCAATCAGATACCTCAACTCAAAGTAAAACCGTGATTGAAGAATGGAGGTCTCAGGAAACATCATGCTGTGATAAAGCAAAAGGCATATGGGATGTGTAACAGTTAGGGATAAACAGTCCATGTGTAAATCATGCTGACAATCTTCTTCCTTCACCCCCTATTTATTATTATTTCTATTGCTACAGCTACTATTTGCATTCCAGTAGCTCCTACTGGCTCCAGCTAAAATTGAGCCTCTACTGTAATAGATGTTCTGTGGACCCAGCTACTATCCTGTAACACTTTCAACCATATAGAGAAGGTAAACAAAACGTGATAAATGACATATTATTGTTCCTGGTCCATAAACGGGTAGCCAAGGCTCTGAAAAATCAAGTGACTTGCTGAAGTGCATAAGGGAAATCTGTGGTAGAGACAGCAAGTCACCACAGCAGTCTCATGTTGCACTTCTGTCGTCTGAAGTCCAGGATCATTTTTGCCTGGTTTTGGCACCTTTACCATCCATTCTCAAGGACAAAAGCTTGTTTATAGGAGAACCAAGTATCATGCAAAGAACTGATATGGTGTAAAGCCCAAGTATGATATAAAAAAATACACGTTTCTTTTAAAAAAATCCAATAAAAAAGCATCAGGGTTCAGAATCAAGCTATGTTCCCAGGAGCTTAGTAGACACCACAGATGAGTAAAATTAGTGGAGGACTAGAAAAGAAAATATAAAAAATCTGCAACATTCTGAAGTAGGTATTTTAAAAAATTCAGAGCAGTTTGTTGGAGATTACTGTGCTGATTTGTTCTTTATTGGTAGTGGCATAAGCATCAAACCTCTTAATTTCACTGCTAACGAAACTAGCAAAACTTACATACAAGACGTGTACTGCACAAGGAGAAACTTGACTGAGCTATTATCAGAAAGGACACCTTTCCTGACTGAAATAATCGCCTGGCTGATCTACCATCGTAAATCATAGCATATTACTATTTCTTGGTCTTCGCGAGAGGTCATCTTCAAGTAACTGTGGCACTACATCATATGGTGGACTCTCTGGTTTTCTTTTGAACAAGTAGGCACATGTTAACATTTATCTTTTGTTTATATCTTGAGCTTAGTTTCTCTATTTGAGTTCATTCTCTTCGGGATGTATTCAAATGATAGACAATGCATCATTCTTACACTGATCCATTCATGACTATTGTATTGAGAAAGCATTGTGTACTCTGAATAGGTTAATTGGTTGGTAGCTTAATCTAAGTGGGAGACTGTTGAAGACAATAAGTATATTTTTTAACCAGTGGCATTATACACTGAACTATTTCATTCATTTGTGTATGCATTTCTCTTTCTCTTTTTCATTTCAGAATGCTATTGTATTTTGCTTTTATTTGCATGGGCTTCTGTAAGAATGTTGCTATTAACTTATTAGACTGGAAATAGGTTGGACTGCTCGCTAAATGCTGCCTGTTTTCTTTCCACTGAATTCTCTGCATGCAATTTAGAATTCTGTTTCTAATAAGATTATCAAGGAAATAATGAAAACCGGTAGGATTGTTCTGCTAGCAAGTTTCCTTGGTGATTAATGAACTAAATAATAATGTTTCTCTCTATGGTCAAATTCTGCCTCCAGCTGCACCAGTGAGAAGCCAAAAGTAACTCCCTTGATGCCAATCGAGCTATTCTAGATTCACTACAGTAGATTTAGTTACTGTGGTATAAATGATTAGAGAATTTGACTACACATGTGTCAATAGTTTAAGGCTTGTTTGTGGTTTGTGGGTCCTTCTTTAAAAAAATGGTATACTGTAATAGCCTTAAAAATCACACAACCTTCCTAACAGGAGCAAGGAAGTCCCACTTTAACCATACAGCACAAAAAGAGAAGAGCAAGCCAAGAGAGACTGACTGTGAGGCAGGCTTACACATATGAAGAATGATGAGTGACAATGGTTTCAATCCACCATCCTCACTCTGGCTGCAGGGTTCCTTTCAGACCAATGCATGTACATACTGGGTAATGTTTTCCAACATAAAACCTTACAGTTTATACAGGGGCTGGATGGAGCATCTACTGGGCAAGGTGGGGGAAAAATGGAAATTGTACGCCATTCCTCTGTAAGACTCAGTGAAACAGAGTATTTTTGTCACTGGATACAAAAAGCAGATCTAGAATGAGATCTGGGTAGCACGTGTTTCAACGTAGTAACACTTCCCTACATAGATCAAACAATTAAGTTCAGATAATCACATGCCATCTGCTTGAAGCTCCATTTTCAGATTATCTATCAGGTAAGCCTGCCCAAGCTCTCCCTTGTTCCCCCAAGAAAGCTTAATGAGGAGTAAGCCATGATCCATTTGCCTGTTCCCTAGGGCTTGTCAGCTTGCAGAGTGGGTTGGTACTAAGATAGGTGGGTATGAAAGTAGGTATCTTCTGGTGCCCCAGAAAGAAGAGTGAAATCAAGTAAACAGACTGAAGTGCTATAGAAGGAATGGTCCTCAAAGACCCCGAAAAGCACCTTGTGCTATTCTTCAGCATTTTTCCATACTGAAGACGGACATTTCAAAGATATTTCCACACCATTTTCTTTTAGGGGTAGATAGAAGCAAACAAAAAGCATCAGTCAAACTCAACAGTCTCTTTAACCTCCTTCATTCTTTCCATTGCAATTTTGCTTCAGAAGTCCAGAGTTTGTTGGTTTTTTTTTTTTAATTTCCTAAGGACAGAAAGGGTAGAGGCTACCTCTTCTCTCTAACTCCAGCATAGTTTTGGACAACCAACCATGGAATATCAAATTGTAGAAGTCTTTCTACAAGGTGATGGATTTTTTTTCTACACCTATCTTTTGTTGTCATGTGTGGAGACTGAGGATTGACAGCATGCTTTTCTTTCTCTTAAGTATACACTCTCAGTCAAGGACTTGATTAGCACATTTTTGCCAATAAAATGGGCTGTAATTAGCTTTTAATAATCGGTGTGTTTTTGCTATATCAGCATGTGATTTAGACACTTGAGGTATTTTAAAAGCTGTATTCAGGAGCTCAGTACCACCTATTACATTTGGGGCAAATAAAGCTTTTAGAATAATGTTTGGAAAAGCAGCACCCTGTAAATATAAGGTGGTGTTGCACCATATGGAGACTGGCTCTATGACATATGGTTTGAATTAACAAGTTTAAAACTGTTAGGATCAGTTTTTCTTTCACTGAAGGCAAAAAAAAGAAAAACCCACAAGATACATACAGTTAAATAAGCTTCAGTAGCAGATACAGACTCAGCTTGTGCCAACATGTGCTAATTCCATTAAAATACTACTTAGGCTGTACTAGTTGGTTTTGGTTTTTTTTCTTAAGCAAACAGTATTGCCAGCTGCAAATGTGTTTTATTGCTGTTAGTACAAGGACCATCGTCACCACCACCATCATTGTGATTGTGGTCCTCATTAAAATAAATGATTGGCCCTGGTTTTGTGTTAAAGCTATTTGAAGAGACAAGGCTGAATGACAGAGGAAAACAAAGGATGGAAGCGGGTCTTCTGATCTCACCTAATTGAATCTTTGTTGGCTGAATTGATCTGAAAAAAGTTCAAAGATCTGGGATCCATATTACACAAACATTGTTTCATTTAATCAAAACACTCTTTGAAGTGCCATGCTTGCAGACCACCTGTAGCTTTGAAAGCTGAAGTCATAGGAAAGCTTTCCTGATGGTCCACAGTTATGATATGCCAGAGAAAAATAAAAACAGAAAAGGGAGAGGTCCATGAAAATCTATTTTGTATCAAGATTTCTCTTAAGTACCTTTTTACCCATGTCTGTGCTAAGTCACCTGGAGCAGCAAGCAAAGCACGCAGCATAAGGGAGTGCATTTTTTTTTTCATGTGCTTTCTGTCTTGTTACACGACTTTAATTGTTGTTGCATTTAAAGACAAAATAGCCGTCAGGTTATCCTTGGTCTCAAATAAATGTAGCAATACTGTGAGAACTTACTTTCTCAGGACTCATTTTGCATTTGAGAAAGTTCAGCTCTGTACTGAAACAAGAAACAACCACGGCATATATTAAAATAGTGGCAACAGAATAAGGAAAAGAAAAAGAAAGAATCAAAATTAAACATTCAGGGCCAGAATCTCCTCCAGGCATGCAGGTTATTGGCACAAAGGAGCTACAACATAGCATCGATGGATGCTATCTCATTAGCTTCAAAAAAGTAAAATTTCAGACCTTCATGTCCAGTGGGTCAGACTGGATGAGCACTCTCCAATCCTATTTTCCTAGGAGTTTCTATCTGGAAAACAAACATAGTGGGGACATGACTGGCATGCTCTGCTTTTCAGCAGTCATCAAGCATTATGTCTTCCCTTTGGAATCATAACCATCCGGTTTAATTTAGAGACGCTCAGAAGTTGCTAAGGACTGGCAAAAAACAGCACAAGATCACTGAATTACAGTGGTGCATTTATAGCCTGCTATCCATAACTCAACCTGTGTTGGAAAAAGCTGAGAACCAGGGCCAATTTTTCTTCTCAATGATTCAAATCTCAGAGAGGAAAAAAAGTAAACACACTGAAAATTATGTTAGAAGAGATTAAGTTTTCTCAGCTGCAGTTTACACCTAATTTGCTGGTATTGGAGCTGTGGGAACACAATCCTGTAGGCCTACCTGGGAATTGATAATCCATTTCTATATTTTTTGGATAATTCCTAATAACATTCAGATTTCCCCCCTTTATAATGAATTTCTCAATTCCACACATCCGTTTTCAAAATCAGTTAGAAAAAAAGAGATCTTCTAAATCTGGTTAGGTTATTTAGCTACACACTGCCATTAAAATTAGTCCTCTTCTGGTTTAGAATCCTATCCTATCCTATCCTATCCTATCCTATCCTATCCTATCCTATCCTATCCTATCCTAGTGGCTGCACCCTAATATTGTAATGCAGCTCTCAACTGCTTAGAAGAAAAGCGGCAAAAGCCCAGTGTGTTGGTCTACCTGAGGGATTCACAGCACATGAATTCCTGGGATGTTCAGAGCAAAGAAAGATCTGTGCTCCTCTTTACTATGTAAATTATATATTTATTGCAACGCAAACGGTCAAGTCTCTTTTTTTATGTAACCTAGGTCTCTCTCTATATGGAACTTCTCAAAACAGGGTGCTGAGGGCAGAACTCTTATTTTACAGTAAAAGGATCAAATCATAATTCTTTTATTAATAAAAGAGAATAAAGACATACTACTCTTTGGGTGCCACTTTAGCGATAATGCATGACACAAGTCTGTGTGAATGCAAAATGTTGAGAAACATCAGGGAACAATCCATACCTATGCCAACCATAATGGGAACAGTGTGTGGTCCGCTGATTGTCTATCACACCACAGTTAGCAATTTTCAAATAAACCATTGAGACGCTATCTCATTCTACAAAATACAGTATTATACCACCGAAGAGACTAAGGTCTATATATGACCTTATGCATGTGCTGTCACGTAATTACACACATATTGTATAAAGGCAATGTAAAAGAACAGAAAGGTAAAAAATATTATTTATTGTTTCATAAGATCATTGGGATCTTTGTCTTTCTTATTCTTCTTCTACTTGTACTATAAAGCCCAGTATTTAAAATAAAGCAAGCATAATAGTTTTACGTGCAAACACATATTGGAAACCTACAATATGGTGACTCATGCAAATAAGGATTTGCCCTGTGCATCTACCTAAGTTACAGGTGCAAAAGATGCTGGTTTTGCCTTTTCAGAAGAAATGCGGCCCTTAATCTCTTGTGTTAGCATGTACACAAGATATGTCTGCACGTGTCTTTTATATATTTGTGTCCTGCATGTAACAGTCAACATGTGTATTTTGGAGCTGTCGAGCAATGCTAAAAAGTTCACGTACAACAGATTTATTAAATATATAGGGATAATAGCTACCTCTGTGTGAGTCTCTCTGTATAAATGTCTAGATAGACAGATAGATGGATAATTTTGGCAAATTAAATCCTCTTCCCTTGCTGATAACAAATCTGCCAGCAAGTGTGCTGTGTGACAGACATTTGCCCTTCTCTACATCAATATCTGATAGTTAGGCAGAAAAGAGGCAACATTGTATTAGCATATCTATTTCCCTCTCTTTCCTCCACAGGTGCTAAATAATTAGTACTGGTTGAATTATTCATTGCAAATAATATTCATTGTGAATTTAGCTGGGGTTTGTTTTTTTTTTTTTGCTTACAAATCATTCAAGAGGCAATCCTGAATTCTGCAAATATATTCGTTACTCATAAGTATTCAACAAATACTTGGACAAAGCTCTTTTGACCTAAAAAAACACTGATTCATAAATTAATTTCTTCAGACAATTATAATGTATGACTGGCCATCAAAAACAGATGCCATGGTTTCTCTGTTCTTGTTGATAGACTTTTAAAAAAAACAAGTGAGAAGTGCTAACTAGCAAATAATCCACACCTGGAGTAAGTTTTCTGGCTCATAACCATTTATGAGACTTTTGAGATTAGCAAATAGAAATTACAGAGAAGCAAGAAATTTGTGAATATGCTAGTGAATCTATTCTTCATTTTGCAGTGCCGCTATGTAATAGGTTAAGTCTAGCCAAGCATATTTGGAGAATAGGAGTTACAGTGTGACTGCCTCTGTATTTGTAGTAATTGAGTCCCAGTCTGGAATGCAGCTGTATCAGAAGCAGTAAATATCATGATAATCTAACAGAATAGCATAGGCAAAGCTTCATAGTAGGCCTGATTACAGCTAACTGGGATAAGGATGGCTCCTTACAAATGCACGTTCTCTCCAGCATTCTGGATTGGAGTTTCCTATTCAACTTCAAAGCTGAGAATTAAGAGGTTCTTCATAAGAGGTATAAGTTTTCCACCAGTGTTGCATATACAGATATACGTCACCTATCACTTTAAGCTACACAGAAATCTCAGAAAATTTGAGCTGAGAGAAACTTTAGCAAAATAAAAGAAATTACAATGTACTTATAAGACAACTTTAGAATAGAGGTTACTGTTAGCCTGCTTACAAGTGAGGTAACCCTAAAGCCTTTATTAAAAAGAAGTTGTTCTCTGATCCAGAGTTCCTAAGCAGATAGAAATCAAAGGCTGTATACCAAGGAAGACCATGCACAATTTCTTCTAATCAAAAAAAATGGAAGAAGTGGATCTTAAAATATCTGCCAGTCACTCAGCACTATATTCATCCAGCACAGGAGGACAAATTATAACGAAGTCTATTGCACTCCAGCTTCTTCTGCCCTTGTGCATTTTTTTAAAGGCTTCACACTCTCCCTTACATATGAAAAGAGGAAAATTCTGCTGATTTTTTATCACTACGGATGAGGAGAAATTCTGCTCAGTTATGGACATCCTGCAGGTTAACCCCTGCTGAGTCTATTTGCTGAGTCTTGAGAAGGTTACTGGAGCAGAAATATCACCTACTCTTCCATACAGAGTGACTACATGGCTTGAAAAAGTTAACATTTCAAGATTATACAATACTGAGTTCTATGTGCAACCTTCCAACTATGTAAATTCCTCGCATTCTATAAAATGGAATATAATCAAGTGGTCTAATGTCAGCCAGCATCCAAAAGTAATTGCTTTTCTGGAAGAAAAAACTAATAATTTTGCAATATTCAGCATAATGTTCTTTATCATTTTCAGCTAAACCAGTTTTATTTTGAGGCTCTGTGTATTTTAATCTGTATTAGAAACATTGCTAAATTATTTTTTCTTTAAAGTAACCTTAACTTTTATAAGGGCTTTGGTCTTTCTGCTGATGAAGAGCAATAGGACAACAGAAACACCACAGATCCTTTGAGCCCACAGACATTATTATTTACCATATTGAGATACATGTTATTATCCTGAAACACAAACATGGAATTAGCTTCACACCTCTTTCCAGCTGCAATGAATATTGATACAAAAATCCCCACAGGTGATTGAATGGGTTCCAATAAACAAAAGTGTCTGAACTTCAAAGTACAAATGTGACACTTCAGCCAACTGCCTCATGACAAAGCCAGGTTCAACATGACAAGACCTGATGATCCACGTAATTTCACTGACTAGGACACCAGTGAGAATGCAACTGGTAAGAAGACAGCACTTCAGAATTCTCCCTGTGAGACTCCTTTAGGCAGGAGAGGAAACTTCCCTTACTACACACAGGAAAAAAAATAAAATGAGGCAATTTATTCACATCCAGCATTTGCTTGTGGCCACTTGTTTGTCTTAGACAGCACAAATCCTTCACTGTCACTTAAGCTACTAGCTACTTGTTGCCAGTGTGCTGAAGATGGCTTCATCCTTGATTTGTGTACAAATGAGCTTGCATTATTGCCCATTTTTTAAGGAAGCATGTGACTAGTCAGGCTGCAGTATTGCGTTGTATTTAATTTGATCTAACTTTGGCTATTGCCAGAATGGTCTGTCCTGCTCCTCTAACCATCTTCTCTTCGGGCCAAGCATTTCCTCTGTTTTCCATAGGGTGATAATGAAAATGGGCTGGATCAGCCAGTCTTATTTTGGAGTTAGTTCTCTACAGATTCAGGGAATGAGAATCTAAAACAAGGGAGGCTGTGAAGATTGGGGCTGCCATTTTCAGCAGCATCTACACTAGCTAAGAGATAATGTGAAACTGCACCTTTAGGTTTTGGGTCCTTATTGATGTCGGAGTAGACTGCAAGACATATCAAGAGAAATACCTTTATTCACTCCAAAAACTTGTTTCCAAGGGCTCAAATTTCGTAACTTCCAGCTCCCTCCTAATGTAGGGATATAACTGTGCATAGTGTGACTGTGTTTTGAACAGAAATTAAAGAACCAGACATAGGTAACTGAAGGGCTGTTGAGGTCTTCAGACAAGTTGGTAGAAGCAGGTTTAGACCAGAAGCATGCGCTGGCAGCAGCATGACATCGGTTAATCAAGTTCTCACTTTGTGGCATTTCCATCAGGTGACACACTGCATGCTGTCAGGCCTAAGGAACTAGAACTGAAATCCTGTGCCTCTAGTTCAAGCCATCTTGATGGCATTTCTCCTAAAGTAAGAAGCAGCAATACCGTCTCCAGCCGTGCTTAAGTTGTGTTAAGGACTGCCCAGCTCTTAATTGGAGCTCACTCTTATTTATTCAGCATAGTTTTTTCTTTCCAGTTCTTTGATCTCACCAGGTCCCATCAAATGTTCAACCTCTGATGGCACGTTTTGCCACTAGTCTCAAAAACCTGGAATACTTTTTTTTTAAAACCTCCAAAAATTTCTGCCTTAAAAGATTGTTTTACTTTTGACTAGTTAATTATTGGGAAGCTGGAGACAAGACATGTTTATTGCATTGAGGCAGGTTTTTGAATACAATTTCTGTTGAGCTGAGACCAGAATTTTTTTTTTTATCCTTCCCTTGTGGTTGTTTTACACTATGAAGCTGTGTGTAGTCTTATTCTTATTTACACAGGCTCAGCAATATTATATTTTTCTGACGACACAATATACTGTTGTACTCAGTGCTGTCCTCTGTGAGGGGACTTGAAGGCTCATACTCCTGCAATCATGTCATTTATACTAGCCAGAGCTCTGAGTTTAACTTATCCCAAGGCATGCCATCTGTGAAGCAGAGATGAAATGCTATGGCACAAAAGATCAATTTACCCTCCCTATAAATTTTGTGTGTATTTCTAATCTTTTATATGTATTTTTAAGTGCTTTTCCTTTTCCCTCTTTCTTTTTACATATTGTCCTAATGAGCAAACTCCTGTTCTTTATAAGCAAAATAAATGAAAAAAAAAGAGTTTGCTTCCACCATTGGCTTTAAATAGTCACCACTGGAAATAACAATTGTATACCAAACCTGGTAGCTGAGGCTTAATCTAAAGTGCTTTTTATTAGTACTCATGATGGCGTCTTTGCTGCCATTCTGGAACACAGCTGTCCTAACAACTCTTAGATTTGCTGTACTGGCTTTGGAGTTATCATTCACAAGCACACATACGCATTGTCTGCACCAGTTATATTAACAAGTAGCCAGGTCATTGTAATGGAAGATCATCTAAATCCACTAACTTCTATAGAGGGGTTAGAGTGAGCTGCCTTGCTCTTGTCCATGCCAGCCTTAGACCTTTTGGCAAAAGCAAGTAAGAACCAGATGGGAATTTCTGGGATCGTGACCAGAGTGCTGGAGATTAATATTGGTCTTTTTTTTCATATATTACAGATTATTCCTTCTAAAGTTGACAAATCTAGACTGGTTTGTAACCTAGTTGAGAATGCAGCTTTCATAATTTCTTGACTATGAAGAAAACCAATGGACAAAGTTCTTCCTGTGTTCCAGTCCTGAGCCGGTAGCCTATTCTCTGCACAGAATAGCTTTTAGTTGTTTGAAGTATGAAAGAAAATATGACTATAATTTGCCTTTTGCTTTAATAATATGTTTATATCATATAGTCAGTTAATAACGTCATGGCTGAATTACTGCTCAATTGTCCACTATGCTTTTCTTTAATTTTTATTTGA
>NW_008825016.1:1107853-1119595 GCF_000699105.1 Pygoscelis adeliae | reverse complement strand
CTAGATGCAAAACTACAAGGAAATATCCATCTAGTTATTCTACAGAATAGCCAGACCCAGGCCAATAACTTTATATCACTACCAAAAGCCTGCTGAAAATAGATCCAACTATTTATTCTAGAGGTCTTAAAAGGCAGATTATCCTATTTGGACTTAGTTCATTGAATTAATGAAATTCATGTATAAATTGTGAGAGTGACACATCTCTAAAGCTTCCCAAATATCTGAAGTACTCAATCATTTGTATACCTGAGAAACAATGAAAAAAATTAATTAATAGAAGTAGGAAATAATGGATATTTTATTTGGGGAGACACAGATATTATGGGTGTCTGTGACATAATGACAGGAAACAAATGTTTACAAATGTTTAGAAAAATAATCTCAGCTTGAATTACTTTGCTACTCACCTGAATGATTTGATACATCTCCAGGATCTTGGCTGCTGCTGCTGAAAATACAAACATGGTAGATTTTTAAATACACAATGTGGTCTACTTACTGATTTTTATTTGTGATTTCAAGTCCTTTAAAATAAACATGGAAATTATTCTTCAATAGAAAGCAATGACTGAGTATTTTGTACTTCACACAGAACTACTAGAGACTCCATACATAGACTGCAGCAGTGCATAGTTATACAATGAGCTTACCAGATTCTTACACACATGGTATGTGTGCTTTATTACACAATGAAAATACAGATGTGAAAACCATGGCAGCAATTCATCATGTATTATTTCATATGTACAGGTAAATTTAATAAATATCACAGGCATATAAAAACACAAATGCTAGAAAAACCAGCTGCCAATACCCAGATCCTGAAAATGTCACTAACACACTTACTTACTGCAATTCTTTGTAAAGATGGTTAAATAAATATTTGATTATATGAAAAAGGGAAAATGAAGTAAAATTATCAAATAAAAGAAAAAAAAGGCTGATTCCTTTACACAGATAGGAGCTGAAAAACATCTCTTACAATAAGAAGCCAAGCAGCTCAACCTACTCAATTTATCAAAAAGGCAGATAAGAAAGAATTTGAACACTGTGTATAGAAAGGCAGAAACAATATTGGGGCAAGTGGGGGGCTTTTCATTCTAAACTAATAGAGATGTTAAAAGATATATTAGAAGGAAGATGATATTAGCTTCAGCCTTGAATTAAGACTCAGTATCCTAGTGGAGAATGTAATTAAACACTGGAATGGCTTAGTAGGTGTAAGTAGAGTCACCATTGCCCAGAATCTTTCAAATTAGGTCCTTCAAAACGCTGGTGTTGAAGAGCAGTTCCACAAGAAAAGCTGCCTGGGTTTTCTGATGACATGGCTGTGTTTTTACCCTCTCACCTTTGGTACCTGTCAACAGATACCTGTGAAACTCTTTCTTCATTCCCTTCCTTTACAGAAGATCAGGAAGCTTTGCATTCTCATCAGGACATTTTCAACTTTACATTAGAACATAAACGACAATGAAATCTCATGCTGGTAGGCACAAACAGTCATCTCCAAAAGTCAGGAAGGACTAATCAATTGACCACGAATATTCCCATGCTTAGGTGATTGCTAGACTTGGTGTAAGGAAGGAGTTTCTCTACAAATGCAGATTACCTGAGTTTTTAGGGTGTTTTATTACCCTCTGCAGCACAGGAGAGAGAATTCCCAGGGAATTGTCTTCAGATTGTTATGGGTTTTAGGATTTTAAATATATGTGTCTACATGTAAGCTAGTAGTTTCCACTATACTTAATACAGAACCAACCTAGAACAGTTCAGAAAGGCCAGGATGATGAGCTGACCAAATGTGGGTAGATGCCTCCTTTAGAGTGAACTGAATAGCTCGCTGGACACCTTCAACTGTATGGACAAAATCGACATTGTTGTGGAAACTTTTGTACTTAGCTCACATGGAGACAACAGCATTTAGTTGTTTAGAGTCTCGAGTTTATCCCCACCTTTGGTAGGAATGCACAAGCATAACACATTTAATCATGTGACATTGCAGGGCTCTGGGCATTGGGAGCACCCTGGTATCACCTGTTCTCTTCTGAAGACACGAAATGGTTCAGGATTTCAGTGAAACCCAAACTGTTGGACTCAATGAAGGGACAGCTACAACTCTGTGAAATGTAATGGTGTGTAATACATAAGAGATAAGACTGATTGATCTCTTCCAGCTTTAAGTGTTATGGTTGTTCAACCCTGAAATGCAGGTTGGTGACACTCTCTTTTTGTCAGAGGATATTGCTGCCTCGAAAAGAAAGTAGAATCAAAATTCACAAAGTGTTTCTTTTTACATTTGTTTATTTAGACATTCTGGCATTATGGTTCTTCTCAGGACATGGCTAGACATGCTGTTTTCCTCTTCTAGAAACAAAAAGCTCCTCTTCAGTATAAGTTTCTTTACAGGATTTATCAGCTCTGAAGCTTAGAATCAGTTTATTCTTTGAATAAGCAGTCCTAAAAGGTGCTTGTTGAAAATGTGCCCCAAGAAATTCATTGCCAAAGACAACCCCAGGGAGAACAAATACTTCCAAAAGTACTTAATGATACTTACCATCTATATAAATTTTTATGTTTTCAGAGCACGGCCCAAACACTCACAGTTAACATTAATTATATTACCACTTATAAAGTGGCACCATTTCAGGGTGCAAAAGCTCATACAAACTATTTTCCATGAAACTCTGAAGCATGGGATTTGCAAAGCTGTAATGGAAGTGGGTTTTTTGGTTCCCCAGATAACACAGCCATGATCTCAAATTCATTACATGAGCCAGCCCGCAACTCAATTGTTTCTGTAGAGGCTGTTAGTCTCGCTGGCACCACATCATCTTACACACATGGAGAGTCTGACCAAAAGCTTCTGAATGAGCACATGCACACTCATCTTGCCAGAATTGCACCCAGAGACTTGAGAGTTTCCCACTAAATACTGTGCTCTTTTCACCTGACCTACCTGCTGACTATATATAAAAATATAGATATATAAATAGTTCAAAGATACCTATATTTCATCAGTGCTGAATTATATGAAAAACATGAAATAATGACAGAATGTCTCTAAAAGGAAGGAAAATAGCAATGAAGTAGAACAGAGGAAAAAAAAAAAGGAATAATGACATGGGAGAAAAGAATGACAAGAATGAAAGAAAAGGAAAGGGAGACCACGGCGCTGTATCTCTGGATGGCTAATCAAGTGAAATTTTATTTGATATAAAATCAGTGTGAGGTCATCTTCAAGCACAAGGTCAGAATTCCAGGCAAGAACTGCTGATACTCTCAGCCAGTAATTTCAATTATGTGTAAAATTTGACCAATGCACAGTTAGGAGTCTTCTTTTTTTTCCTAACGGTATTTCCTTTGCTAAATATACTTAGTTACAGGAGAAGAGGGGAAGCAAATAAATCATAGAATCATAGAATCATGAAGGTTGGAAAAGAACTCTAAGATCATCGAGTCCAACCATCAAACCAACACCACCATGCCCACTAAACCATGTCCCTAAGCGCCTCATCTACATGTCTTTTAAATACTTCCACGGATGGTGACTCAACCACCTCCCTGGGCAGCCTGTTCCAATGTTTAACCACTCTTTCAGTAAAGAAATTTTTCCTCACATCCAATCTAAACCTCCCCTGGCACAACTTGAGGCCATTTCCTCTCGTTCTATTGCTAGTTACTTGGGAGAAGAGACCAACACCCACCTCGCTACAACCTCCTTTCAGGTAGTTGTAGAGAGCGATGAGGTCTCCCCTCAGCCTCCTTTTCTCCAGACTAAACAACCCCAGTTCCCTCAGCCGCTCCTCGTAAGACTTGTTCTCTAGACCCTTCACCAGCCTCATTGCTCTTTTTTGGATGTGGCAAAACAATAACTTTTTTGCTATCTGTCCCCCTTAACCCCACTGCTATAACATTACAAATCATATATTTAATATCTTTAGTGAATTGTGAATAATATATTGCTGAAAGTTATATACTTTTAATATTTCCATAAAACTACATTATGAAATGTTTTTATTTTATTTTATTTATTGTAATCCTCACGCAGATGAAAAACTTTTATCAAACTTTGAAATGCATTATAGTATATGGAAGTTACTAACGACATCGTTACTGTTAAATACTACCTGTCTCTATGACATGTAGTTTTTACCCCTAAATATTCTCTCTCATTTATGCTTAAGTAAATCTTAAAAAACCCCAACCATTTTATAACACATTGTAAAACAACTTACCATTGCTAAAATCCATATCAAAGCACGCCAAAAATTATTAGCAGCATAGGAAAAATAAAAACAAAAAAGCAATCTGAAAATGGGGACATTCAGAAAAAACTTCCTATAATGATAATACTAATACTGAAAAGATTTTCTAAAAGTCAGTTACAATAACAAATCTGATAACTTACACTTTTTATCTACAAGTTTTGTTTTGTTTTTTTTTTTTCTTTCAGACTGGTCTTCTTTTAACCTTTTCCATCATCTCCAGAGGATGAACAATTTATTTTCCCTGGGTGTTACCTTCAACTGATGGTCTAAGTAATAAACTGGTTGCAAGCTTAGAATCATATACACATTCATGCAAGAGGTCAAACCAACAGGAATGCAACCACTAGTTTTGGCAATCATCTGCTGTACATTATAATACTTTGAAAACAGAACAGTTGGACAATAACACATATTCTCATAGTAGTTCATCAATGCCATTGCTTGGTAACATGGGAAATTGCCATGGATCACCAAGCAGTAATTATTATTGTGCCAATGACTATTAGTAATAGTTACTTAAAAAATGTTTAATACAAAAGTGTTGGAGTACTCACATAACTTGCTTTATTTTTCTAAATATGCAGCACATTTTAAGGGAGCGAGTGTCTCTATTTAATTAGTGTGTCCAGAACACTAAACAGTCAAGCTTTTTTTTTGTTATAGAGACATTTAAATTAAAAACAATAAGATTTTCTTAGATTTGGGGCTATGTTGGGGTTTTCTTGGGTTTGTTTTTTGTTGTTGTTTTTTTATGGTTGGGTTTTTTTGCTGTTTGCTTGCTCACTTGATTGTTGGTTTTGGTTTTCTTTATTTCTTTGTGTGCATTTTTCATGATAACATGATGCTTAATGCAACTTCACAGATCACAATGTAGTATCTTGCAGACCTGGACAGGCTTTCACAGCCAAATCAACATCTCTGTATTAAAGTAATGTCATTTTTTATATTAAATTAAAAAACATCACAAACATTTTTAGAGTGTTGCAGTTTAAACACTGGCTGCACAAAAGTTTTTCCATCATTATTATGTAAGAGCATATGGTCTTCTGCAACTTGTGCACCTAGCTTTCTTCATTCACAGTATTATTTTACAAGAGAGGAATATCTCATAAGATCTTTAGAAAATCAGCTAGACTGGACAAGCTCAAGTTAGTTGTGTACAGTGGGATTTCTTATTATGGAAAATAATTCTAAGTGTGTGGAAGCTTTGGATAGGGGAAATTAATCACTGTTCTCTGCAATTTAACCATGAGATAGGAACAATAAAGACCAGTCTGTGTAGGACCCAGCATATCTCCATGTCCTATTGGCAAATTAAAATATTTAATACTATTTTCTTGATTTACAATGCATAAATCTGGGATAAGTTAATTTAGAGAAAGGATTGGATTCTACTACTTTTGTTATGGGTTTGTTTCATCCAAAATAAGGCTATAACTGACTATTTTGATAGATACTTTTTAGTTGAACTTGTATCTTTCTCCCCTCCTTACTTCACCGAGAATTGAGAATTCTACCATTTCATGGTCGCTAAGCCCAAGACGGCCTCCGACCACCACATCTCCCACCAGTCCTTCTCTGTTTGTAAACAGGAGGTCGAGCGAGGCACCTCCCCTGGTAGGCTCACTTACCAGCTGTGTCAGGAAGCTGTCTTCCACACACTCCAGGAACCTCCTAGACTGTTTGCTCTCTGCCATGTTGTATTTCCAGCAGACATCCGGGAAGTTGAAGTCCCCCACGAGAACAAGGGCTAGCGATTGTGAGACTTCTTCCAGCCGCTTGTAGAATGCTTCATCTGCCCCTTCATCCTGGTTGGGTGGTCTATAACAGACTCCCAGCAGGATATCTGCCTTGTTGGTCTTCCCCCTCATCCTTACCCATAAACACTCGACCGTATCATCATCACAATTGTTAATCTCTAGACAATCAAAACACTCCCTAACATACAGAGCCACCCCAGCACCTCTCCTTCCTCTCCTGTCCCTTCTGAAGAGTTTATAGCCATCCATTGCGGCACTCCAATCATGAGAGTCACCCCACCATGCTTCTGTGATGAACCACAGAAATCATTGAGGTCAAATGACTTTTTAGTACTAAAAGTGGAATGAAGTCTGGAGGACGAGTGAGAGGTTTGCTGTGACTTCAATCTCAGACATTCAGATGTTAGTCCAGGCCTCTTGATCTCAGTGAACTGAGGAGGGAATTTAAATATGAAAGTTTTATTACAGAGTTCTTGCAATACTATCTCTGTCCTGGCTGAGACAAAGCTTAAAAAAAAGATTCAATTGAATATTGTTTTAAAAATTTAATCTGACAAATCTTTTAAGGTTTGGATTTGGTTTTAGGTAAAAGTTTGTGTGAATAATAACAGAAAATCATTTCAGGTAGGTCTGTGCCTTCCCTGCTGTCTTTCTGTCAATGTGCTCCTGAATTGCTGAATTTTTTTAATTAGTTTGCTCTTGGTGGTTGCTGAGCAAAAGACATATGCTAACAAGGAAGATGGTGACATCATCTATATAGAAAGAGCTATCAAACACACATGTTGAACAAACAGGAAAATGATATGTGTCATTTGTGGTCATCATAGGACTACTTGTCACAAAAGCAGGTAGAGCAGTTTCAAACAGAAGTGCGGTTTCAGAGTTACCACTGTCCCTTTTATTTCTGTAGGGGGTTCATTCAAAAAGACACACTCTGCAGGACTGAGTAGAAAAAGCTTCGATTAGGGCTGTACAGTATGTGACTAAAGGATTTGTTAACCTTAGCGCTTCAAAGCACACTTGAAAATAAGATTCAAATGGGCTCTTTCTTTTGTGGTTCTGTAGTGATAAACGAGTTCTCCATGCACCAATGCTCATGATTACTACTTCTCCAACGTTGTGACTCTGGATGAACACTAGATCAGTCTAAGTAATATCCAGCACATTTCATCCATACTAAATAATGTATGTCGTGGCAGGCCTCTCCATTTTGCTTAGGAAAGGGCTGCAAGTCTAGTCATAGCTTTTCTGGGGTTATATCATCAATCTTCAGGTGCTCCAGAGAACTTGCAAGCTTTTTTCCAGTAAAGAAAGGAAGGGAAAGGGAAGCCCAATGGGTAATTGGCATTTTTGTTGGGGTTTTTTTGTGTTTTTCTCCCCCCCAAAAAATGTGGATTTAAAGTTAAAGAATGGCTTGCTTTAAGGTTCACTCATGAGCTGTGATTTAAAACCCTTATGCTTGAATCTCTGCAAGAAGCTCACCTCCTAATGATCAGTTTATGAATTAGTAGAATAATTCATGACATGCCCTTAGGATCAATACCTTTAAATGTGCCTGTGGGTAACATCACTCACGTGATTCATCCCAATATAGCAAGTATAACCATTCAAATACTTAAAGTTATTTACAGGTGTAACTGCTTACCAGACCCTTTAATGTTCATATGAAAGTGAAATACCCATTTTGCCACTGGACCCCATTGAACACATTATATTTAGGGTTCTTCTGATTCTGACAACAGTGCATCATTAGCAGCGTTAGGTGTAGTTATTCCTAAATCTCCCTCTCTCTCTCTCTCTCTGTATAAGAAAGGCCTCCAAAATTTTATTCTTCCTTGAGAGTGAACACATTCCACAAAGGCTACCAGAACACCTCTCTCCCTCAAGGTTTACATGAGCCATCACTTTCACGCCGTGTCTATAACTGATAGCTCTTAGTCCTGGTGACTCATTGCTTGATTCGGGACTTTGTACTCTGATGGCTTCTTTTTCCTCTTCAAATGCTGATTTGTCCTCCAATTTAAGCCTAATAATTTAGACCCTAAAAATTTAGAACCTTGCCGCTTCTGCTTGTTAATGCTGCTGTTTTATCTCTACTCCTTGGATAGCTTAGTTTAGTCAGTCTGTCTGTCTATCTGGCTGTCTACTTATCCTATTCTGTTGTCTTCTACGGACAAACCTTTGTTCATGGCTATGCACATTTTAAGCCCTAGCACAGCTCTGTCAGTAGTCTTCCCAGGAAAAGAAACTTTAACTTTGTAGTAAACATATTGGCAACATCCAGGAAACATTTGCATTATTTTTATATAAATATTACATATATCCTGCATTCATCTGAATAATATGAATTTACTTCAGTTTATGTAAATGACATCAGTCTTCCAGCATTTACAGTAATATTCAAAGGAAGCTGTAAAATGCAAAATGACAAGTAACGATGGAGTTAAGATAATAATGGTTGGGCAATGAAAGAGACTTTATCCAGACTGGAATAGTTTATTTAGTTTTCCAAAAGCTACAGCCTATAAGAAAGGGGATCAGAATTTCTAGAGAAGTAATTTAGGTGAATTAGGCTCAAGCACACTGGATTTTTACCTGGTCTTAGTCAACACATGAGAGAAAGAGAATAGATACAGCCAGGGAAGAAGATAGACGTGATCAGAGCACATTTCTTCTCCTTGTCAGGAGAGAGGAGTTGGGAAGAGAGTTTGAAAACTTTTACAAAGGTATTACTAAGGCACTTAGCTCTGGACCATTTGTGATTTTATGCTTATGGGCTTGGAAACCCGAAACAAATACATTGTGCTGGGTTTTGCATGTGTGTGCGTGTGTGTGTGTGTTTAAGACACTATTTCAGCACTGCTGCAAATTTACATTGTCCCAGAGGAAGCTGTGACAGGTACCAAAACTGGGAATGTCCTGGTGTAACTAATGCTGCTGGTAAACAGGAGCCTGGAAAGGAAAATAGAGACCCTAAGAGGAGACCTGTTTTTGCCAGGTTGCAGTATAAGTCACATCTCGCTTGGGGACAGAACCAGAGGCTTCTGGCAACTGTCTCAGGCATTAAACCATTCTGTTCAGCAAACTGGAGAACTGTTGGTATTCCCCATTTCCCTCAGACCTTCACTTTGGTTCTCTGGGATAGCATTGTATGGCAATATAATATATAAACTTTCTCAGCTTCTAATACACAGTGCAATAGTTTGTCCCTCACACTAAATCGGTTACGGCAACTGAAGAATAGCAAACATGCCCGCCAACTCCTCAGCAGGCAGAAAAATCCATGTTTTGATTCAGTTTTGGTTTCAGTGGTCTTTGCTCTCACCTGGTGTCTCTAATTGACAGCTTCTTTGCAGAAGATGGAGACAGCAATATGATTCTAGGCTTTAGCTTTAAATTATATTTTTTAAACCTCACGAAGTTACAGAGGAGTGATTCACTCTGAAGGGAACTCTGATAAACCCTCTCAGCAGAAATGGGGGAAAGCATCATAATAGAAATAGCACCAGTTATAATGGTGATGCAAATAGGAGGATCACTCACAGGGGACTGGCATGCAGCCACCACTGGGGCAGAGCACCGCAGGCTTGCTCCATCCTCTGCACAACCTGTATTTAAAACATAGGCAAGTGAGAAATAGTGTTTTTGACTGGAAGTGTGAGAACGTTATGCCAGCAGTAGATGCAGTGTAACCCTGCAGCTTGGCTTTCAACACCGATGTTAGTGTCAGCAGGACAAGGCTTAAGTTTCTGTTACTTTCTCCATTTTGTCCCTCGGAAATCCCTGGCAGGACAACTTTGCAGTAAAGCTCTGGAGCCAAGCAGTGGGAGCAGGTCTAGGTCATCTAGGCAAGCTAGATGAATCCTACATAGAGAGCAGCACTGTCTTCTCTTTTTCTGGTGTACAGCTGGCTGAAGGAATCCACAGGGTGCTACACCGATCTTCATTCCCTTCAGGACTCTGAAGACTTTGGTTCTTAGGAAGATATTATCTTGCTATCGGTCTGTATTTGGTTCTTATGTAAGTTCTGACTTCAGTGAGATTTTGTCTGAATAAAGAGGGAATCACATTGGCAAAATTATCTGAAAGGGTGTGCGTGTGTAGGAGAAGGGGGATCCCAGGTCACTTATGGGCAGAGAGCATGGCGCAGGCATTCTGGGTCACTCACATGAAGATATCCTGGGGTGCTTGTGGGGAATTGGAGGAACGATGTAAAAGGTACAGAAATAGACTAGAAGCTGGAGGCCAAGCCTTAAACCAGCAGCAGCTGAGCATGTGTCTGTTCTCCAGTGTTTCATCCAAGGTTAAAATCACCTGGTTTTATTCTCCCTTCAATACAACATTGCAGAGCAAAAGGATTGAGAATTTGGCTGTTCGTATCAGGAAAGTTTGGGTAAAAATTAGCTCAGAAGCCTCTGTTTCAACTTGAATATATATTCCTTTAAAACCACAAGTTCCCAGTCTCAAAGCAGCAATTTTAAAGGAGGCTCCCCCTTTCCTAATAAATAGATTTGGTTTAGTTTGCTCTGTTCCAGTGGACTTGTTTGGATTAGATCATTAAAGAACAGAGGCCCCATCTCGCCTATGTAAACATTAAAGACCACATATACTTTCCATAAAATAAGGATTGCTGAAGCCTCCTATTCACAAAGTTTTCCCTTCTTGTGTGTCTTGCTCCCATTGTTAACAAATCTGCCGCACTCTATGTATGGTTTTTATGAAGCATTTTGGGATACTTCACAATGAAATTCTTAAAAAAATGTAAATTATTATTATTGTAAAAACATGTTGGCCCACTGTGCCATGTAACATTCTCAGGAGTGGCATTCTTTCAAACTGGGATTTCAAAAACAGCGCAGAATTTAGCTTAAATCAAATGGCATTATGTATTTAGTCATTTATCAAAGCAACTTGGTAGAAGTTGGGGAAAACATCAGTTGATTTTATTCATGTGGGCGTTCCTGGTTATGCAGCAATACTCTTCTTTCCCATTTCTTAGTTCCCCTTCCCTCTCAAAGGCCTGTAATGCTTCAGCCTCCTATTGAGCTTGAAGCAAGACCTTTTTTGCTGCTACAGTGTGTGAACCAGCCAACAGAGACTGCTTAAAGTTAGTGTAGGATATTCCAGGCACTGCAAGAAGCACCCAGGAAAAGTGAATAGCATCCACAGTATGAAACATCTGCCTCACTGGGTCAAATTTAGCTCTCCTTTGAGACAGTGAATTAGCAATACTTTGGCCTTCAGCTGTTAAGTGATTTTGATTGGGCTTTGGAAGAGTATTTTTCCGCTTAAAAGCAACACCACCACTTTTTCAGGTTGCTGAGATAGTTTGGGTCAAAATTTCAGGTATATGTGGTGCATGTGAAAGGTGACAATTTGCCACCTTGCAAGAAGCAATTCTGTGTTGATGAACTCTCTAATGGCAGTATAGGCTGTTCATTATTAGGATAGCCTGAGATGCACAACAGATGCCTAGCACAGCTCCCACAGGGGTCCATGGGACTTTTTACTTTGACAAGGAGATAAGTTAGAGCATAGAATCATAAAATTGTTTAGGTTGGAAAAGACCTTTAAGATCATCAAGTCCAACCGTTAACCTAGCACTGCCAAGTCCATCACTAAACCATGTCCCTAAGCACCTCATCTACACGTCCTTTAAATACCTCCAGGGATGGTGACTCAACCGCTTCCCTGGGCAGCCTGTTCCAATG
>NW_008825016.1:1102220-1106190 GCF_000699105.1 Pygoscelis adeliae | reverse complement strand
TTGGTGAGCACTTCCACCAGCTCCCTCAGTACCCTTGGGTGGATCCCATCCAGCCCCATAGACTTGTGTGTGTCTAAGTGGTGTAGCAGGTCACTAACCATTTCCCCTTGGATTATGGGGGCTTCATTCTGCTCCCCATCCCTGTCTTCCAGCACAGGGGGCTGGGTGGCCGGAGAACAACTGGTCTTACTATTAAAGATTGAGGCAAGGAAGGCATTAAGCTCCTCAGCTTTTTCCTCATCTTTTCTCACTATGTTTCCGCCTGCATCCAATAAAGGATGGAGATTCTCCTTAGCCCTCCTTTTGTCACTAATGTATTTGTAGAAACATTTTTTATTGTCTTTAACGGCAGTAGCCAGATTAAGTTCTAGCTGGGCTTTGGCCCTTCTAATTTTCTCCCTGCATAACCTCACAAGATCCTTGTAGTCCTCCTGAGTTGCCTGCCCCTTCTTCCAAAGGTCATAAACTCTCCTTTTTCTCCTGAGTTCCAGCCAAAGCTCTCTGTTCAGCCAGGCTCTCTGTTCAGCCAGGCCGGTCTTCTTCCCCGCCAGCTCATCTTTCAGCACATGGGGACAGCCTGCTCCTGTGCCTTGAAGATTTCCTTCTTGAAGCATGTCCAGCCTTCCTGGACTCCTTTGCCCTTCAGAACTGCCTCCCTAAGGGACTCTGTCAACCAGGCTCCTAAACAGGCCAAAGTCTGCCCTCCGGAAGTCCAAGGTAGCAGTTCTGCTGACCCCTCTTCTTACTTCTCCAAGAATCAAAAACTTACCATTTCATGATTGCTATGCCCAAGACAGCCTCCAACCGTCACATCACCCACAAGTCCTTCTCTGTTTGCAAACAACAGGTCCAGCACACACCTTCCCTGCTTGACTCACTCGCCAGCAATGTCACATCCTTACAAAAAGTCTTTGTCTTTGATTTTTAGTGATGTGCTCTTCCAGCGACACACATGCTTTGCTCAATTTTCCTTCAGCAGAGCCTGTATGAGACAGAATTTATCTGTCTATTCAGAGAATCCCACTCCAAGTAGCTATTTTTTACAACATTTTTTTCTGTGGCAACTTTGCATTAGCCCATCTTCACCAGTACCAAGGTAGGCAGAAATTCCTCACACCTGCAGACCCCAGAAAATAGATTCATAATATTTTTCACTTCACTAGACACATGACACCCCATGCAGGGATTTATCATAGTGATGACACATCTTATTAGAGAGGTTGACTCATGAACCAGCTCCCTTCCCATTTGTGATCACATAGCATTTCACTGGCAACTGTAGCAATTGTGATATTAAACAAGTATTTAGAGATTTTAGAGTTTTTTTAGTGACACTTGCCATCTGGAACCAAGGTCAAGAGATAACATCATACAGCCCATTGGCCCAGTATAATAACAGAAAAGTGATTTGTAAACCACAGCTGGTCTATGTGCCACAGTTTGAGAGTTCTGATTTTAAAAAAAGCCCAGACAATCATTACTAAAATATTTTATTCCAAAACAGAAGACTTCAAAGAATAAAAAAGCAATAGCCTCTCCCAGGATACTAGAAACATCCTAATGGGGTTGGTAGATATGGTAGAAAGAGGCATGCTGCGCTCTTCTGTAGAGGTAACCAGAAGCCAAACAAGACATTTTTGGCCTCTAAAATTAGACTCTAACAACCAATTACTAGCAATTGCACTGCATATGCAGTTTTTCTGCTGCTTATCCCCATATGACACAAAGCTGGTTTTCCCCTTGAAGACAGACCCTTTTCCACAGTCACATTCCTCAGTAGAAAGAAAAGAGTGTCTGCTACCTGGGGATGTCATTACTTTGAGATCATTAGTTAGGAGTGTTAGGAGATAGTTTTAAAGTTAAGATGGCCTGCAAAGAAAGAACATGACTTGGATACCTGTTGTTTCATGTGTTCATGTGCTTTGAGGGATGAAGTTAGATATAAAAGCTATCAAGTGAAACATGTTCTGCTTTCTCTGTCTCCATGCCCCAGAGGAGCCACCAATGACTTAGAAACCTGATGTAAGGAGTGTAAGAACATCCATATAGGGTCAGAGCCGAGAACCAACAAGTCCAATACCATGTCTCCAGAAGCAGACAGTATTCTTCCAGAATGAGGACAAATTTGTATTTCAGTTCCTGGGTGTTAATGTGGGGTTAAAGCTGGACCCTGGGCTCATTGTGGGCAGGTGAAGGTGCAGTTCATTATGGTGAATGCACAGCAGCTCCTGCAAAGAATGATGGACAAGCGGTTTTGGAATTGCAAGGGGAAGCCAGTGAGTTTGCTGGGCAGCTAGAGCAGAAGTGCATCACCATGTGTACAGATTGGTATCTGGATGCCTGGAGCATGCCTTCAGGGGCCTACTGCTCCAGGGAAGCACCAACATGAGGCCAAATCCCAGCATCTTCTAGTACTGCTTCTTCTTTGCCTGAGGGGCTGACTCTGGAACTAACAGGAAAGGACTTCCTTGGATGGAAAGGGGTGACCCATTTGAGTAGTTGGGAGTGAAATTTAACTCAGGACATTTACATGATGTTTCCAGCCTCTGATGTGGCAGAGCAATACCCCCTCACTCAACCCTTAAAAAGAAAAGAAGTGGACAATATCAGATGCTGAGGGAAGAGTGCCAGAACAGGACGAGCATCACAACAGAAGTCCAAATATTCTGCTAACACTCTATGGCTTAAGCATTTCCTAAGCTAAAGGTGATATCTTTATGTCTACTAGCCTTCAAAGGATTTTTCTTCCATAAATCTAGGAACTTGGGTCTAGAGAATGGAAGAAGTAGCTAGAACTGAAAGTTTTCAGAAGCAGAGATTTTTCTCTGTTCTTGTAAAAAAGCTTGAGTTAAGTGGGAATTAACAGGAGAAAGAGAAAAAGCACAAATAATTTGGAACAGTCGAATATAGTTACATGGAATTTTTCATCTAAAGATTTCAAAGCTCTGTTCAAAGGAAGCAGTTATTATTATTCCCACTGTGCAAACAGGCAAAATGAAGCCCATAAATATACAGATACTGACGAGAAGCCATGTAGCTATCAAATAATAGAACTGGACAGTTATTTCAGAACTCAACAAGTGGGATTTTTTAAATGAATAATAAAACCACTAAACAAAAATCCTAATATTTCAAAGCTTATGTTGATAGTGGGGAAGCCAGGAATGCTTCCAAGATCTGTCTGGGTCTACTTCAATACAAGAGCCCAACAGGCACCATCACTGCTTCATGCTTTCCTGGTTTTCATGCAAAGTAAATCCAGACATGCAACATGGGAAGCAGTCACTGTCTTCACTAGCAGATCCCAGCCTGGACTACTGGGGACTGGGGCTGAGGAGTTTTTACTGTTTTGCAGTACAGGCACAGCTACAGGGACCACTACCAGTTGCAAATTCTCAGCAGTAAATGTTTGTGGCCAGAAAATAGGAAGGGAGGGAAACGTTAAAATTGTTTACAAAGATTTCATTGTGATATTTTAAAAGGAAATACTTCCTTTGAAAAGCGATAAAACAGTTCAGAATAAAATTTTTAGCCTTTTCAATTTAAAATACTATTTTCCATTTCCATTCTTCCAAGAAAAATGACCCAAATTTGAAAAAAAGACATCGTGAAGTAAAGCACAAACTTTTCCATTTTGTTTGGGTTTTGTTTTAACTACAAAACTGTTTTTAAAAATCTGCTTGAGATTTTTACCAACACTTGGGTTTGATCACTGAATCAAAAAAACCACCTTATTGTTTGCCTAGTTATGTTAATGAGTCCCATCCCAATGAGCTAACCTTTAAATCACACAACCTCTTCATTAGTCCCTCAGAATGCTGCAAAACCTTTAATTCTTTTGCCTCTGAAAGATTCGCTTAGCAGAACTTGAAAGCAAGACTTTTTATCTCAGATAAGATCAAAATTTTAATTATTTTCTCAAGTACTTCTCTGTGTCACATACGTAACGGAAAATATACGCAGGAAATCT
>NW_008825016.1:1084803-1102207 GCF_000699105.1 Pygoscelis adeliae | reverse complement strand
TTGCATGTTCACCAGTTCACCAAATTACACCAGCCATGTTATCACAACAGGCATGAATGTTTCTGGCCCTACAGTAAACCGAGGACACCTAATGTCGCCTAATTAGGACAGCAGTACACAGAGAAGTACTACGGTCTTAAATGAGGTTTAGGATGTCATTCAGGGAGTCAGTTAAGAACTTTGCTATGTGGACGGAGTTTCACACATTTTTCTATGTTATTTTTGTATTCTAATGTTTCGAAGAACTAAGGCCTAAGTATATCCAGTTTTCTAAAAAAAGTCATGGATAAAAATCCTGTTGTTGTTGTTTTGTGGTTTTGTCTTTTTTCCTAGCTACTTGCAGGTGGCATTTTTAAGCACCACATTTAAATCTCATGTTTCACTTATGCAAAAAATTTCTTGAGACTTGGCAGCGCTGTTCGCTTTTTGTGGTGCAAGGTGAAGCAAAAAAGTAAAAGTTTTTGTTTTGTCTCCCCCTCACCCTTGAAGTGTTCTTCTGGAGGTAAACTATAAAAAATTCCATCAATGAGGACCACAGTGCACAGTGGTTGGTATTGGTGATAAAGATTACATCTTTAAAAAACAGAAGATATAAGATACACCGTTACTGCAGGAACTTTAAGAGCAAGGAAGCAGAAATGAGCTTTCAGAATAGAAGGTGTTTTGTTTTATTTGGTTTTGTTTTATTCCTGCGAACAGTCATTGTGCATTTCCCTTTTCTTCCTCTCATTCTCTCTATTTCATTTTTTAATACGGTTATATAGACAGGACTTGAGAAAGTTTTCTCAACTTATGATTACTTCAGTCTAAAGTGCGGATGACTGGCATCCCAGGCGTTCCTGCAGTACTGAAGCTCTTTCAAAATTCCATCCACACACATCCTCGCAACAATAAAACAGAAACTATAAAAGTATGAAGAAAGGGACAAAACTAAACCTTTAGCTTCGTATGGGTTATTATTTTTTGTTGTTTTTGCTACAAAGCTGTAATTGGACTAGTGAGATCTGATAAATGTCTTATTATAAACTTGAACATCAACTGATGGTGAAAAAAAATATGATGGAACTTGTGACTGAGAGAAAAGTAAAAGGGTATAAATGACTGGCAGTTCCCATTTCTTTACAAGTGTTACATTTCAGTCCCCTGCCACTACCACATGTTTCCTGTTCACAGATAATTTGTACAACATATTTTATCATTCAGTTTTAGACACAGTTGAAAGGCTTTTGCCTAAGGCTTGGAACACTTTGAAAATTGTATACCATTTGCAAGGCTTTCTTCTGCTTCGCTGTGCAATTAGGTGACTGCCTTTCTGCAGACACTGGATTTATCATATGTGGAATTGGGTTTTTTCACCAAGGTGAACTGGGAACAAAAATGCAAGTAGTTTTTCAGTAACCCACAGACAAGGGATTAGTGTGCTGGCACAAAGCTTGTAGGCTGCCTGTCAGTCCCAAACTGGACGTGGTTCCCTCACAGAAGGAGTATTGTGAGCCACAAAGTTTCATACAAAAATACTCTGAGTCCCTGCTATATGTGATTCAAGCTTCTAAGGTGCAACAAAGGCATCTGTATAGAATACTTTTTTTTCTCTAATTTTCTAATACGACTATTTATGACCCTGTTGATTCTTTCCTCCCTTCCTTCGCCCCCTCCCCACGCCACCCCCTGCTCCGTCTTGACTAAACTTTGCACTCTCCTAAAGAAATGTGAAGATACTGATGTGCTATGAGCTTCCCCTGCTGGAAGTTCCTAGCAAAAGGTGCTGTAGCCAAGTAGGGATGGATCTGGGACTAGCTCCCAGTTCAGCTAATTTATGTGCTCAGTTCCTGTCGAACAGAGAGTACATAATGTGACTTGAGATGCTGATTAAATTTCATGTGTATTTCTATGTTCTAAATAAACCAAATTTTAAAGTCAGATTTGAGCGATGGTAGTTTATAAACCTCATTACAGCAGTTTGTATTTTTCCACTGAATTATGTGAGGAGAAGGGAGACAAATTCAGCCCTTTTGTATAATGTATCTATGTGTTTTTACAAGGTCATCTTCCCTTCCAATAGAGGATATGGAGTATTTCTTAACAAGTAAATTTTATCTATTAGAAACGTGTCATTGTTTAATGAGAATGGAATTGTGAATTCATTATTTGCTTTCAGTTGCAGACATCCTACTTGTGGAAACAGTGGGTGTGTAAGTGCATAAGTGAGCTGCAAGGAACACTGGTACCTTATAGCATAATCCCATCAGAAGAAAGGCGGGTTTCTTCAGACTACACGTCTTTCTCAGGCAATACTTGTCAAACTATATCAACTGCCTCTTCTGAAAACTTTGAAAAAGCTGCACTTTTGAAATAAAAACTAATAGAATTTTAATCTAATTGTTTAGGTCTCCATATCAGAAATATCCGGCTGCAAATTCCTCAGCTTCTTGAAGGGTATGAGTAGGCAAAATATTACTATCTATATAGTGTAAGCACAATAATATACTTCTGATAGACTGTGTTGGAAACATGGCCATTGCCTACTTGCACAGTGCAACCTAGCAGGCAGGATTGTCTCGGCCACTCTGTAAGGTCTCTCTGCCTTTGCATAGTCCAGCAATGGGACTTTGGAGCAAATTGCTTCCATGGTCACTCCCATCTCTGTTGATTTTGTCTGGTTAGATTGTAAGGTCTTTTTGGGCATGGGCTGACTCTCTCTGTATGGTTTGTAAACTCCCCAGTGCTCTGAAGCAGGTGGCACAGTGGCTGGGTTAGCGTGGTGTTGCCCCTGTGCTGGCGTGCCCCAACCTGCAAGGGTTTGCAGTAAGGTTGCAGCAATCTAAGAGATTACTTAGAAGTCTTCCCTCTGCCAAAGCGTCTCTTCCCCCACCTGAATCACCGGGCTCACCTGGGGACATATTTTGCATCCTACTGAAACATAGGCATTTAGGGCAGTATAAGAGAAATGTTGCCCCTTCCAGCTGTAGCCTAAGGAGGGCCAAGTCACAGCAGAGCTGGCTTGGTGTGTGTGAATCAGCGAATATTTGGAGAGCTCCAGGGCTCCCACCATCTGTACACATGCAGATACACAAGTAGATGGAAAGCTTCCAAAGGAAGTTCCCTTTCAATCCCCATAAAATCCCCTAGACCCAGCCAGCAACTTGAGCTTGGTGCCAGAGGAGCAGAGAATTTCCTTCAAATTCTCTACCTGGCTTAATTTAATTTGCTGCCTGGTAGAGGACCCAAAGAGGCTGCAAAAAAAGGACTGGATCATGGGATTTCCCAATCTAAATGTAATAGTAAACCCAGACCGACTCCCTTCTTTCTATGGTATCCTTTGTGCTTTGTCCCGAATGGGAAATATGGTTTGCCAACACAGAGGCAGCATACACTGTAAACAACGACAAGAATAAAGCTAAATATTATGCATATTCATTGCATGCAATCCTAAACACAAAGGTCCCTACTGAGTAAAACAGAAAAGAAGATTTTTTTTTTTCAACTGAGTAGCTGCTGGGTCTTTTTAACCCCTTCTTTCCTCAGTTGTGCAATTTGCAATAACGTACAACGGTATTTCATTTCATATATTATGAGCAAGTACTCTTTAAGTAGAGTCTTTGGTACAACTTAGCTGCATGACAATTTTATTAACTAGTTTCTCAGTGCAGTTGACCAGTAATGACTCATTTCAAGTTTCCAGAAGGCAGTGGTACAATTGCTCGGTACATGCACTTTAGCTTTTCTGTAACTTTTAACTTTTCTAATCAACACATCTGACATAGGTTTCATTTCCTTTTATTCACACTGACAGGGTAAGTATAGGTTCATGTTCTACCTCAGAGTGCCAAGAATTCTGTTTTTTAATGTGAACCCTCAACAAACAGTGTAGCAATGCTCTCCATGTAGAACACCTTATTTTATCTAAATTCTTAATGGTGTAACATAGGACATATTTCCAAATTATTATGCTCTCACTTACATGCTTATTTGTGACATGTAGTTAAGATGGAAATAATTCCTTTCTTTAAAAATCAGGTCTCCGTCCTGAAGAGTAAACCAAGAAAGTCTATTAAGATCCTGACCTAATACAGCTAATTTCCAGAAGGGTACTAAAACCCTAATCAAAAACCTATGGAAGCCAGCTCAACCTGACCCATGAATTTCTTGAAACAGTTGCTCCCAAGTGGCAGTGTACCAAGGTAAGCCAAGATATTTCATTCCAGAGCCATAAAAAACCCCACTTATTTCTGAAGCAATGACCTGGGCTGTAACTTATGATGAAGTGAACTCTGATTTAGATTGGCTGATAATAAAAAAATAATTCTGTGGCATGCATTCTTTTCTTATGCCCTGTTTTCCTCTCATTTGAAAAAGCAAAATGAAATATGATTGTTTTCATTTTTATAGAAGCATTGTTCTTGATAATTTTCTTGGTGTGAATACTCTGAATTCAACACTGTGAAATACAGTACTAACGCTCAGCAGTTGGCATCTATTGTTCCCGTTTTTTTCTGGATACCAAGCAGCTTACGGCATATGAGGAAATATTCAGCAACTTATTTGTTAAAACAAGTGGGCATACATACTCAGAATCCTGGTTATTTAAAATATTAAGACTGTGAATAAAACAGGTAGTATCTAAATTCTGCATGCACCCACAGAGAACTCATGTTTTGCCATTGTGTGCTTGTATAATTATTTGCATTTGCTTGAAACATTCACATATTAATTCCGAAATGAATTTCTACCTTGCTGATGCATGAATATTTAAAGATAAAAACTATAATTTCTGCTATTGCTTTATTATTATTATTAATGCATAGCTATAAATAATGCATTATCAGGAGGATACTCTTTGGTCACAGTAGATATGACCACAGGAACTGACACAACAAGAGGTTGTAAAATAAGTAATAAGAGTGTAGAGCCAGGGCAAAACCCAGAGTAGTTCATTTAAAGCTGGACTATAAATACCCTGACAGACACACCATCTCTTAATATTTGCATGGGTGATCTCCTAAGTGTGGGGCCTGCCTGCTAGTTAGAGAATAGTCTGGAACATATAAAATAAAAATGAAGGCTAAACCAGAAATTATTTAAATAAGTGCTTTAGCAGAAGCACAAAATGCTATTTGAACATGTGTTCTATCTGACCACAAATAATTAGTGGCAGCAAACAGGGCATTTTACAACAGATAAGAATCAAGCATCACAGGTATGTCTCAGAGCTATGAGCTTACATGGGATAGGTCTACTGCACCTCTAAAAAGCAAGCTCTGAGTTTGTATTTTACATAGGTATCATAGAGGCATATGTAAAACCAGCAAAAAGTAACCCATCATTAACTGAGAAGTTTTCTTTTGTGTGCCTGTGCTACCATGACTTTTGGATCCTGGCCTGTACTGGTCACACTAACAGGCATTCAGGGATTTACACATTACTTAAATTCCAGCTTTCATTTACATAAACAGAGCTGGCGTGTGAACGGTCCCACGTCCAGAATGCAGCATTGGTTCAATCCCCACAAGTAGAAGCTCTGAAACACCCAAACACCCCGTGGCCATGAGGAGGACTGCAGAGAGGAAGGCAAGTTCTCTCTGTCTAGACCTGCTCCTCTGCAACCTCCCCAGGTCAGAGCTGTAGCTGCTCTTCTCTGACTTGTCTGAGATGGGCTTCTATCTCTAATGAAAAATCAACTAAATATTCAGACTTAAGGTTTTTCATTAGATTGAATTGTTGCTTTCTAGCCAACCCCACTGGAGTATGCTGAAGTGCTTATGTGTGGGCTGAAATTTTCCATTGTGGGCTGAAATATTCCATTGCTGAGGTCAAAATCAGTTTTATGCTATTTTCCCATCTACATCCTTCAATGTTTGAATGAGCAGGTTTTAATTCAAAATAATGCATTAGCTAATTACTCCAGGAGAAACAAAATTTATTCTGGTTTAAAGCTGTCAGAACCAGCTCCTACACTGCCTCCCACTAACGTAAGCAAATGCATGTGCGAGGTAAGAAATGACTGAGGCTGCAGTCACTGGGGTAAACCTCAGCTGCTCCTGGGCTAACAGAGCTGAGGAAGTTCAGATTAATCCATGTCATTCAGAAAAGGACTGCAGCCTCCCTTTTTGCACATTTGATTGGGTTAGGTAGGTACAGTTTGGTATTTTAAACATCTTTCTAGCATATGTGTTTTGTGCCATCTTTGAACAGGAGGAAATCCAGTTTCCCCTTGTATAAAACATTTTTTTGGTCTTCAGAATAATCCTATGCCTTAAATGCTTCAGATTTGACATGGAAATCTGGCATGAAGATAGCCTTTTTGGAGAAGCAGGACATAATCTTATCCTGGCTAAATTGATTTTGTATGAGCAAGTTGGAGACTGAGAACATACAGTAGATTTTTTTTTCCACTAAGTTGATGCATACAGTGATGAAACAATGTGCAGGTACACAGCTGATTTGAATAAAATGAAAAAAAAAAAATCCTTAAGTGTTGCATCCTTAAGTGTAATGTTTGCTCTTCTGGATGTGCCAGGAATTGTCTGTGAAAATCATTTCTATCCAAACTGAACAGTGATTTGTATTTAGACTATACGTCCTTCTATAGCTTAAAATTGCACTCTGTGCCTAAAAATGAACTTTATACATCCTGAATTGTATACAGGACTTTTCAGCATAGTTGAAGCTAACATGACACTTACTTGCATTGGAAGCATGCCCAGCAAGTGTGCACTACAAGGCAGGTCTTCAAAGCTGGTGGGAGGAAAGATATGTGCTTCCTGAGAAACTATTGGAATACATATTCTAGGATGAGGCCACTTGGGCCACTATAAAATGAAATTAGGTAATGCACCAGAAACTGAAATACCAGCATAGCCTGGTTGTCTCCTGCCAGGTACCTCTAGAGCTTAGACTAGATGCTGTCTAAGACCAGTCAGACTACCGAAATGAGTTTTTCTATAAATCTGTGTCTTCTTCTTTAAGGCTGTGCCTGGAATAACCCAGCTTTCCCTCACGGTCTCTACAACACTGTCCCAGACAAGACACAGCAGAGCTGCTAGACAATATATCGTTGCTGATCAGCTGCAAGCTGCTGCCAGATTGGGTATATGAACTGAACTCTACCTGTCTTACTCTTACAGGAGGTTATAGGTGCTCTTTTATGCAGCTGCCAATATTTATGAAAATATTAAGTATTTCCCTGGCTTTGAGACATCATCTCCTTTTGAATCTGTTTGATTAAAAAACCTGGTTGAACTCAATAGTTTCAAAAATCGTTAGGGGGAAGTTGGTGGTAGGCAGATAAAAGAGATAGTACAGCTGCA
This sequence comes from Pygoscelis adeliae, assembly GCF_000699105.1. NCBI lineage: Eukaryota > Metazoa > Chordata > Aves > Sphenisciformes > Spheniscidae > Pygoscelis > Pygoscelis adeliae. Next base: position 1,094,900 of record NW_008825016.1, on the reverse strand, counting down.
TAAAATGTGGGGGAAAATGGGAAATATTTTATGGATATCTGCTCACAAAAAATCAACAGCCAGAATGCGCTAGCTAGTCAATGTCTCAAACTGGCTGCTTGCCGCCTCCTGAGCGGAGTCTGAGCTATTGCTTAAATATCTACAATTGTTTTGGAATCCAGATAACAGAGAGACCACCTTTTTCTATACGTACTTGATAGTGCAAGCACTGCTGATCAGGTCCATACACTGGGTCCTCTGGTTCCTAAAAGAAGGAAGTGGAAGTCCCTTTGGTTCCACTTCCCTTGACTGGAAATGGTCCATACCTAAAGAAGGTCAACACGTGGGACAAAAGCCATCTATTTTCAAATTCTGAGGTAGAGACCAGGCTTATGGATGAGATTGCAGATGGTCTTCATTCCTTGCTTTCATTTGCTGTCATAATCCTGTTTTTTCTACTGAGCCCTGGAAATGTGCAAAACGTATGGAAGACAGGTCACAGCTTTGTGTCAGAGAGCAACGAGCTGTCTGTGAGCCGGCCACCCCTCTGCATGGCTGTTGTGGCTGAGTTTTCAGAAAAGCCCATATCTGAGGTGAGACACTATCTAGTAAAAAAGAAAAAAAAAAAAAAGAAAAAAAAGGAGTCTTATTTTGTACCATCCTTAAAAACAGGTCAGGGGCATGGCGATCTGATGAAAATGTCTTTCCACGGTCCTGTCCAGAGCCAGGTACGAATATCTCCACCTCAGAAGACAGCCATTCTCACATCGGTTGACCTGCCCACTGCCATCAGCGGAAGCAGAGCCCTGATGCTGCCCATTTGTGCGGCCACGCTGTCCGTGCTATCAACCAGAAAGGGAAGTGGGGTAGGAGCAGCTGTGAACAGTGACTCTGTTCCCCTCAAGGCAAAGAAAATGTTCATCTGCCTGGATCTACCACAGAGACTGCTGCTTTGTTCCAGCGAATGGGTACGAAGGCCAAAGAGTGTATGTGAATTTAAGTCTGTCCTGTTAGGCAAATACATAAGAGAATTAAGTTAAGACTGTACGTGCAGTCTTAGCTTTAGCATTCAGATGGTTCAACATTTTTTAGCTATGAAGCTTACCAATTTATATAAGTGGATTTCTAATACCATGTCTCTGTACATATATGTACATCTACTCTTGGGCTGCTGAAAACTCTTTCTTGGAAGATATTTTTAACAAGATACAGATTTCCCACCAAATGTGCTGGTTATTGATGAGAAAACCAGAAACAGATAACAGAAAAAAAGAGAAATTGTTTAGCTTTCAATAAAAATGCTTAGATTTACTTCATTCTTTTGCTAATTGTGGTGTGGGATTTTTTTTTCCCCAAAGAAGGGGCATCCCCCTCATCTATCCTTTTTTATTATTCTTGTTGGTGTCATTGAAATATATGGTTTTGCTCTCTTTTATTCAAGAAAAAACAAAACAGCATGGGGAACATCAGAAGGGAAAAAACAATAAAATTTTGACATTTCCCATGAAAACTAAATTACTTCTTCAACCAGCCGAAATAGGCACCCAGGAACATGCTGATGCTTTTCAATTTGTAGTAGATAGAGGTATCTAATCACCAGTTTAAGTAGAAAATGGGCACCAAGGGAATTTTTCATGGGGTGATTTAGCTATACGCAAATCTGTTGTGTACTGTAGTACTGAAGCACCCAGGAGTTGAACACTGTAGAGCTTGTCAAGGGATTAGGTAACAAGGAAGATTTAAGAGCCAGGACAAAGCTAGATGTAGGTGGGGAATAATATCCTGGTCAAGATATCCTCTGGTGTAGACAGATAGATAAACACGTAGATAAAACTTACTACAGCAATATTCAAGCAAAATGCACCACAGGCAAGGAATTGAAGAGAGACTCCCACAGGACACTGACAGCTTTTCCCTTTTTCTTCCTCTTTACTGAATATTTATTGTATTAGAAGCATCATGGCAGAACCTCAGGACCGAGTCCATTGTGAACCCAAACCTTCAGGGGATTCGTAATATTTCTCATCACTAACATGAATCCCACCGAGCTTGTGGGCGCATGCGGGTTAGTAGATAATTTACACGTGTGGACTAAAAGCAGTACTGCTGTAAAGTATATGCATAAGGCATTTTTTATAAACAAACCAAAGGTGTAAATAAATTGCAGCTTCATGTATTCATAGAGTCAGTATTATGCATCATAAAAGGTCTACATTAAGATATAGTCTGTCATCCTCCAAGTATATGCATCAATTTCTATCATGATCATAATGGCTCAGTCACTACCTGTAAAGTAGCTACAGTAAAACCACGCTGAGCTTCCAGGATATGAGGAAACAGTTTATGTTCTTACCCTTGCACTCCCCTGCCTGGGGATGGGTGGCTGTTGGTACAGGAAGGTTCTCCTGAACCACCCTAGACAGATGAGAGGTTGGTACAGGGACAGGGCAGCCAGCACGGAAAACAAATCAGAACAAATATCTATTATAGAAACACAGCATTGCAGTCATTTTGCTCAGAGGGAGGAGAGCTGTGAGTACGCTTTGGATGAAACAGGAAAGCTTTGGGCATTTGAACCCATGTGTTAAGAAGCTCTGAGCACCAGCGTGTTGATTCACTCAGTGTTAGACCCAGGCACATTTCCTGTGGAGGGAGTCTTGCTGGACTTACTTAGGAGGCTGTCCCAGAAGACTGTCAGGAGCATCAAAGGGGAAATCAGGCAATGTTATGTAGAAGTCAGGAATGTTTGGCTCAAAAGGATAAGTCATGGCATGACTTTTGTGGTGAAAGGTAACCAGGATCTCTACTGAGGGTTTTTTTTTAATTTGAACTGAAGAAAAAAATATAGAAAATCATATTGGTTAGAGCACTCACATCAGGTATAATTGACCAGTTCCTGGTGTGTTTGAGATGAAACAAAGATTTAGACCAAGGTTGCCCTGGTGTCCTAGGTCCTGCCCTTGTCAGCCTCTCCATGCCAAAGGTCCCTCACCATCTGCACAAACCAGAGTAGCTCCAGTAGAGGTGACTAGAAGGGAATCACCGCAAAGCAACTGTTAAACTGTCGGTCACCTGGGATGCACTGGGCAAGGGTGGGATCCTGCAAACCTATCTGTAGGCACCTAAAATGCATTAGGCCAAGATAAGCTATTCCAGAGGATAATTCATCTTCCATGTGTCTCTTAGGTTGGGGTAAACTGATCTCGAGAGGTACGTATTTCTCTGCACTGAGGAAGTTTATCTGTCCAGCCAAGAGGAATGAATCCCATCCATACGTGTTAGTCCCTTCTCTGCCTGATTTGGCAGAACTTCCCACGTCTTACAAGCCTCATAAATGACTAAGCAGTGACTCTGGGGCTTTCTCGTCCTAATTTTCATGAAAAATTTCAGCTGGTCTCACGGTCATCTCCATGCAAAGCTGAAACACTAAGAACTTTACATAGGACAGGAAAATTATCCCCCAGTTATCTATGTTGTACAGTCTCTGAGAAACGTTGATCCTGAAGCCCACGTGAAAACAAATCAAAGCAATGATCCTCCTTAGGTTTTGTACCACATGTTCAGCTCTGTGTGTACCACTGGCTGTGAAAGCTGACTCCCCAAGTCAATGGTTCAAAAACAAGTATTTCGGTCCTCTGCTTCAGTTTGTCATCTTAAAATCAATGAGATAATAATCTTTTTTTTCCTCTCCTTTATCCTTCATGTGTGTCCTTTGTGGATTGTAAGTCTCTGGGAATGTCTTTACTATATTGCAAACCCGCTCCTAATTAGGTGTCTATGTAATATACAGGAATAATAACAATTAATATCAATATCACAGTTCATTAGATTTACTGAGTTCTGGCCCATTAGTTGATAGGAGAGAGTTTCTGTAAAAATGCAAAGTCAAAGTTATTTTTGACTGCGGTTTTTGTTTTTTTCATTTGGGGCATTTCTGCAATGCACACTGAGAGAAGACTTGCATTTGCCTGGCTCGTGTTCTGAGCTGAAAGTCCCGTGACTGTGATGGGACAGATTTGAGCCCGAGGTGTAAGTGGTACTGAGAGTTAGGATACCCTGATACAGGCTCAGTGTAGTATTTTTATAAGCATGAGGCTTTTGGAGTAGGAATGACCAGTTTTCTGCCAGATCCGAGGCCTGGCAATGAGGCTTATGTTTTCCCAAAAGCTAACGTGTAAGTCGTAGCTTTAAGTAGGTCTCAAAATATTTAGAACTTGAGTTGGCTGGAACAAAATCTGTTTCCACCAAATGAACACTAAGACCCTTAGTGATGGCAGAACTTCTAATGTAGGTGGTCAAACAGGGAAAGGCACACTTTGTCCTAGACCAAGTGCTGTTGGGAAGGGTGGACTGCTGGGACAGGAGAGCAGGAGGCATGGTGGAGTCAGTGCTATGAAGAACAGGAGTGCAAAAAATAGTACAGTACACAGTTTCCACAGAGCAGCAAACCAAACTGTGTGCTTGAGGAAGGATACGTCCCTGAGCAGTGTGACATGGAGACGCCTCTCAGCTGAGTGTTACATCTCATGGGCATTACAGATCTGGCTTGACCGGCACTCTCCACATCAGCTATGGAGAGTTCTTCACAAGTGGAAGAGACATGATTACTTTTTATGTGCAAGATACTGTAATTATCCTGTAGGGATTCATTTCAGGTTACAGAATTTTTATTGAAAAGCATTTAATTTTCAGTGGGTGTCACTTGAAGTGGACAAAGTAGAGGAGCACAGGAAAATTACTTAGCACAGGTCCAGACCCTTCAACATTTGCATACACTCATATAATATAATTTTTATCTTCTGTTCATACAGAATGGCAGCAAAACTGCTAATATGTATAGAATACAGTGTGTTGCTAGTGTCTGACAATTAATAATAGTACGAACAAATATATAATTTTACGTTACACCTGTACTCATTTTCTGTTTGAAATAAATATTTATGTACAAGCGTGTGACACAATATTGTAATACTGCATATACTGAATTTTTATGGACAACAACCAAAATACCTACAGTTATTGTAGTAAAGAGCAGAAAAAACAAATAAATAAAAAAAGATTCCAAGACTTTTGGAAAGGATATAAATTCATATGCTTCAGGGCATAAAACAGTCTGTGGATTAGGAGGAAATTTTCCCCGTGGGCAACTTGTCTCCGTAACAATCTACTGCAGAGTTTCTGGCATGCTCATCTGAAGCTAGCCAATTTTATAAACAGTTTACTGAAGGAGGTGGACAACTTGTCTGATCCAGTATGTCCTCTGTGTACTCACATGAAAAATGAGAGCCTCTTATATTATGCCTACTATGAGCAATTTTGTCTGCTGTAACTCTGTTCTTGATACTTTTCCAAATGTAAATTAAACCAACTGGTGGATAAGGTTTCCTTTTCTATATACCTTCCCCTCTTCCTATTCCTCTCCCCATTGCAGAAGACTGTAAAATGCCATCTCCTTACAGGCAGATACCACATCTGGGAAATAATACCTGTAGCTCAGCAGAGTGCCCTCAGTACAATTGGCAGTACTGGAGGAACAGAAACGGTGACCGGCTGTAAGTCTCCGCTGTTTTCCCCCTAGCACTGGGTGACACTGCTGAGGCTCCTCTTCATCTGCCTGATGCTTGTGATTGCGGGGATTTTCCATGAGAAGGTGGCTTTAATTAAAATGGTAGTTAAAACTCACTACACGAGTCCCATCAGAGGGGGACGACATTTCAGAGGGTTCAAGCAGTAGCTACAAGTCCACTGCCTCTGTAGAGGGCAAGCTGCATTTTCCCAGTGTCTACACAACCTGCTTTATGTGGGGATTTTAGGCAAAGGAGCTGTATGCTATGGTCCCCAACAGTACTATACGTAGACATGGCCCACTCAGGCTGAGTCACACAATACGTTACACTTCTTCCCTCCACCCCTGTGAGAACGTGGTCCCAGGCAGGGAACCCAAGAAGAAGCCGTACCCCAGTCTTAAGGAGAGGGTGCAAGTTACAAAGTTATGAGTATCCAGCCTTCCTCTCAAAGGGTCTCCACGGGGACAGTGGTCCTGCTCCTCAAAAGCAGTGGGGGAGTGGGAGGGCTGGGGAACCAGCACTATTACAGGCATTTAATGCTATATTTATTGCTTTGATTTTGGGCATCTCAGTGTGAAGTCACTGAAAGCTGCAGGAATTCAGCACATTAGAAAATCAGACCCAGCTTGTCTTAAATTGACTATCCAGAGCAAAAAGCCTCTATTGAAAAATTTTACTCTGGTTCTGTATATAGTTTTCTTGCCAACTTTTTTATTTAATGTTATAACAGCACTTTCCCATCACAACCATTTTGGTACATCTATTGTTTTCTGTGAACACGGCATACTATTTTTTGTATTGCTGGTTAGTAACTTTTGCTACATCTCAAATTTTCTGGGTTTATTTGCATGGAGGTAGTATAAATCACCTGTCCTGGGATTTTCCCACTGTGCTCCACAGAAGCACAGTCCGTAAGGCTGTGGCGAGGGTGAGACTTGTCAGTGAGGGTTGGTGCATGGAAGGTCCCAAGTCACCTTGTCCTAAACCCACAGGAGCCTCAGGTATGGTCCATCCCTGGGCCCTACACTAAGATATAGTCTCTGTCTCCCACCATGATATCCAGCCAGCTAGACGTACCTCTGGGTACAGGGGAATTTCCACAGCAGGACTCATTTTTGGAGCACTGACAGAAGTTTTCAGTTCTGTTAGTTCAAATAAGTTTGGGAACTGCTGAATTATAGGACAACTCGCAGTTTAGCTAGCTGTTGCCTGAGGATTTTTCAGAAAAATAGAAGAAAAAAGAAGAGCAAAACAAAAGCATATGAGCTTATGCTAAATGGTCCTCTGACTTGGGGCATTTCAGTTTTAACTTGGAGTGGAGATTGTGGGAACTCAGAATTTTTACAAAGCAAACCCGAACTCAAGTGCCTCAAATTGACCACCCAAAGTCAGAAGCCGCTTCTGACACTTTTTGCTTTTATTTTGTGTATGAATTATTAAACTGCTGTGAAATACCCTTTCATCTTCAGGCTTCTAAACTGAGTCTGAAAGACTGTACATTCTGTATAATACAGAAAATGGAGATTATGCAGATGGAAAATACTTCTCTGCTGCAGTTTTCTCCTAAGATGTCTTACAAATACCGAGCATCCAGCCCCTGCGCAGAATGCAGCTGGGTGTTATTCAAGTAGTTCTTGAGGGATGGTACAGGGAGATGTTATATGCATGGAGATAAGAGTATCTGAGGTTTCCACCGAGAGGCAGTAATTCCAGGAAGCGATGCTCACAGGAAGGTGTGGTGCTCCTTTCAGCGGTGATATTAATGCTTGGCAATTTGTTTGAATGCCACTGCCTAAGCATTTCACGATTGCTTCCCCCTTCCTCGAGAACTTCTATGGAGACTGACAAACATTTATGCTAGGACTACTAATACGTAGTTTAACAACGCACCAGTAAGATCTTCAGGGGCCTTCCTCCAAAATACTTGCAGCTATTCTGGTGATGACCAAAGTATGCTGAATCTGTTATTAACTAATATCCATTAATTCAATAATCCACGAGAAATTAGGAGTCTAAGCGGCTTTCTGTATTAGCTTTTATGGATTTCTCTGAAACTTTATCACATGACAGTTTTCAATCTCAGCAAGCTTCTCCAGGTCAGCAAGTAAAAGGCAGTTACAAAGCAAAGCAAAACATATAACAAATTCAATGAGCATCTATTATCAGCCTGATTACATACTGCACCACACAGAGTCCTAATGATTTCCAGTGAGGCTCCATGCAGCATAAGGAGTCTCCCATGCAGATTAGTTCACAAGATCAGGGTCTCCATATGGAACATCTCCTCCCTCCACCCCTTCCTGTTCTGTATAGAGCAGTGTAAAACAAAGGCCCGCCTTTTTGCATATTTGCAAGGTTTTAGTTGTTGGTAGGCTTGTACAACGATTTAGGCAATAACAGCTAAGAAAATATTTCTCAGTGCTATTTCAAGCCCATCTTGGCTTTTCTTACTTTGGTCACTCTCTGACTTCTCTTTCCAGTCACCTTTCTAATAATCATTTTGATGTATTCCCACTGCCATAGCATTATGTATAGATGCCTAAATCCATACCATTCAGTTCCCAGGCATAGTTTTGTGGAGTGGAAGGACTAGGTGTGTAATATTAAGTGAAAAAAATCAAATGTCAGAAACTTCATATTGATACTTTGATCAGAAGCAACATGAGACTGAAAGTTTTTGAACAACAAACCATTTGAGAGTGTGTAACATGCTTGTGAAAATATTCATAGCATAATTAGATAAATAACAGATCCAGTGTCTATTTTTACTTTCCCTTGATGAGAAGCTTTGCAGGAGAGACTGCTGGTAGTTAATTCTCCCTAACAACAATCTGTGTAATCACAAACCCCAATTAGCTGTGCCTGTTCTATGCTATACAAACTATTTCCTTAGCGCTTCACATCACTACTTTGTAATTAGCTTTCATCTACACGAGCTTTGACTAAAAAAATATAAAAGAGTGTAAGTGATTGTACTGCCACTCAGTATTCTGCGAAATAATCGCTAGCGATTTCAATCAGATTAATTTTATCACCCGTATTAAGGAAAATTACCTCCCTCTTCACTCTCTACAGCTGAGGGCTATTTCATTTCCTGAGATGTTCATAAAAGCATAATATAAAGCAATCTGTAATTGTAAATATCCTTCCCTAATAACTTTGAGATATTTCCTTAATACATCTTTACATTTGGAGTTTCCGTTCCATAAAATACAGTAACAAGTGCTCTATTATGTTTTAAGTGTGCGCTGTTAAGCTGGACAACTTAGTGCTGTCCTTCCTGTTTTTACATAGGGTTATATTTAACTTGCAGATAATGGGAACAAGGTTTAAAAGTGATGGAGCGGAATAATGGCGTTACAGCAATAATATATCTTGCCTTTGTGAGGAATAGAACTTTACGGCCTATTTCAGGTCAGCCAACACCAATTCCATTTTTCACAGCCTGACAACTTTCACCTTCACCCACACTCCAGATGGGTATTAAAAACTACTTTCCAAACAAGGCTGAGGTTTGGCTAAACCCATCCTCTACACACGGGAAGAGCCCTTCTGATACTCAAATTCCAAATAAAATAATATAAAATAAAATAAAAACAGGCAGCCTGCAATAGCCACACGCCACTGGCTTGTGTGGTGAAACTGGCAGCTATTCACAGAGCAAAGCAAGCTGCTCAGGTCCTACAGGACAGGTCATAGCGGGGGAATTTCTGCAACTGCAACGCTTGCATGTTCAACTTCTGCAGGGAGGACATGGCATTAGCACAGATTTAGCACCCAGTTTATGGGAAATGTGAGGTGTGTGCTAGGAGGATCACAGCAGCCCAATATATCACCACCAACAAATTCATTAAGGTGCTCAGGCCACCAGCACTTCTCGCTGAACACAGATTTAGATGTGCATGTGGGATAGCTTGTGGGAAGCTCCCGCCCAGGGCAGCTGGGAACACAGCCGACTGGTCCCTGGGTTGGTCAGACTCCCATTTTTATCTGTAAGCATTGGTCCTAAATATACCTATGTATGAAAAAAAAAAAAAAAACCAACTTAAAAAAAAACCCAAACAACACAAAAAGCACTGGGTGACTAAAGTACATTCTCAGCTATGCATGTATGGGTTGTCTGCATTGCAGGGCTTTCCCCCAGCATCTCCAGCTTCACCACAGAGTTACAAGGTGGGTGATACAGAAAGCACGCTACTCACATCAGGGCCAACACAGCCCAAGGCTGTTTGAAGCTGCCCCTGTCCTCCTCAGAAAGCAGTCTTCCAGCCTTTCGAAGGTAAAGGCATCTCATCATCTGAGCAGCCTCATATAGAATCATAGAATCATAGAATCATTAAGGTTGGAAGAGACCTCTAAGATCATCAAGTCCAACCATCAACCCAACAACACCATGCCCACTAAACCATGTCCCTAAGCGCCTCATCTACACATCTTTTAAACACATCCAGGGATGGGGACTCAACCACTTCCCTGGGCAGCCTGTTCCAATGTTTAACCACTCTTTCAGTAAAGAAATTTTTCCTTACATCCAATCTAAACCTCCCCTGG
>NW_008825016.1:1058995-1084705 GCF_000699105.1 Pygoscelis adeliae | reverse complement strand
AGAATCATAGAATCATCCCTCAGCCGCTCCTCATAAGACTTGTTCTCCATTTATATACTCCGAATTTTGCGTTAGCAAAATCTTCCCCGTTGGAGAGGGGAAGTCTCCCTGCCTGCTGTAGTGGAGTTTGAATTGTTCTCAAATAGCAAAGCCCCAGGGGAAAATGAGGTGTTTAAACCCCCACACAGCAAACCACACAGGTTTCTCCAGCACACTGCGAAACGTGTACATTGTTGTACATCCCTTGGCACTTTGAGACTCTGTACTGTGTGTGAGATGAAGAATAACTCGGTGTATCTTGAAATCTTATGAATGGGGTGGAGGTTGTCAAGAGAGGTGATACTGTTTTTCAGTGTCATGGTGTCAGGATATGGAGGATGTTACAGATAACAGCTCACTGGAATTAAATGTATTGTACTCACCCTTCTTTCTACAGGAGCAAGATAAACTTTCCAACCTTTTGAGCAGGCATGGGAAGAAGTTCATTCTCATCTAGAGCAACGCCTTGTCTGTTTGCAAACATGCCTCTTTGTATACATGGATGGGGCACCCCAGGTAGGCTGCAACAGGTTAATTTCCTTTGCTGCTCACTTAAGGCAGAGGACAGATATTTAACCTCTTTTTTTTTTCTACAATGGTAGAAGACACTGAAGACCAGGTGATACACTGCACTTGAGCATGACAGAGATCCTAAAGACATATCAGAAAATGATTTTCAATCGCCTGAGTCTCTGCAGGAATCCCTGCGTCTGAATCTTTCCCAAAGACATTGTCAAGAAAGAGGCTTGGAGCTGGTATATCCCCACACGGCACAAGTATTCCCAGCAGAAGTGTCATCTCCACTTCCTTTTTTTCTGCTTAAGAAGCACGCAGGGATAGGGGCACATCAGGCAGAAACACTGAATCCCCTGGGGAAAATGAGACAGAATCATTGCAAGAAGAAAGGCTCAAGTTTATACATCTCCAGAAAAACTCAAACATATGCTGAATTTTCATTTTCTCATGCTAAAATTTCCACTTCTGAGAAGGCCGGCTAATAAACAAAGTCACCTATTACAGTTATACAAATGTTGCATCCCCACTGTTCTATACTGTCAGGAAATAAAGTGAAACTAGTCAAAATTCAGTATCCCTGGCAAGTATCTGAAACTCTTTTTATGTGGAACGAGGATACAGCTACGGCTGAAAGAACATGTGTTTTCAGTCCCACTGAAAATTTCACTGTCTTCATATTTGCTTTTATCCCAATTTGGAACAGAAAGTCAAACACTGACTACTGAAACTTCTGAAAATCACAAAGTTCAGAAATGTCAAAACATGCCACTTTAGTATTTCTGATCTAAAGGAAATGCTGAATATTACAAACCTGCAACACTGAATAACATTTTTTGAATGAAACCAAAGTATTTCATTTTAGCTCAGTTCAATACCGGTGTAAGTCCCCCTGAAATGATCTTGATAACTCACAAGAGCTGGAGTTTAGATGCCTTGCATTATTAATTTTTCGCTACGGACAGATTTTCTGAGTGTGCCACAAGGTACATCACCATATGAATCCCCAGGTTCTCCCCAAAAAAGACATCCAGTTGCATCCTGTGAAATGTAATCCAGCTAAGGAAATGTGTCTGCATAGATCTTGGTCACTGGGATGTTAGGCACAACGACACTGCAGGGCAACACAGATAAATGTTGAACAGATCTGAAACAAAATATTTAGTTTAGTTCAAGAAGCTAAAGGGTTTTGATCCAATCCCAAGCGAGACACTCTTTTCCAGATTTCTAAAGGCTGGCAATGTAATTATTCACTGTTATACTGAATGACATGTATCTGTACAGTGGTCATTATAGTCTGGACTTCATTGGGGTAAAATAAAATGCATTACTGTGTAGTTATACTGATGACCTATGCCACTTTATCATTATAGTTTACAATACTATGAGTTACTTTACCGAGATAAAGTTAGCTAAGATAATGACAAATTTTCTGACCACTATAAATACATATTTCTGTCACATTTAGCTAGTAGATAATTAATGCAGAGCCAGCTGCTACTAATATACTGTACTAAGACTTGTTAATACAAGGCTTTAATAAAGCTGTTAATACTGATAATACCATACAGCATTTAAAACTGTTGCAAAATTTCCCTTAGAATTGTCTCCTCCTTACTATGGAGGGGTTTGTTACATTTTGGGTTTCTTTTTGTAATTAATCTCCAACAGCATACATCATGTTATCTGTCATAAATAAAGTCAGCCCTTGCCTCAAGGGTCCTGCAGTTTAAAAGGCAAGAACAAGAAAGTCAAGATGTGTTAGAAATCTAAAACAAGTAGGATGCATTATTTGCCTTAGAACAGAAGCTGGAGACCCAGTCAAGCACAGGAGTTCATTGTTTGTATGCACATTGCAGACAGATAAGAAAAGATAGTCTTTGTCCTGAAGAGCTTGAATTAAAATAATATAGATCTAGAGGAAAGTATAGCGTAACAAAATTGCTTTTTGCTTGTAAGAGTCTCTTCTTTCAGTTTTTCACTCAAACCCAGGAAAACCTGCAGTAGGGATGGGCACTTAAAGGTGCAATCAAAACCTCTTGAAATCTGTGGAAGTTTTGGAGAATGCTCTTAAAAATTGAAATCCAGTTACCCAGATGTCTGAGGAATATCCTACTGTAAATGAAAGGAAGCCTTTCTCTGCTAATTCACTCACTCTTACAACAAAGCTAACTGAAAATGAGAATAGTTCTGATCACCAGAGTCAGAAATTGGTATTCCAACAGTTTCATAACAGAAATTGGTTTGCCTCCATTTTACTAAATTATACTGTTCAGTAGTTAGAAACTCATTTTATAAGCAAATACATACTTACCTATTTTTTAAGGCTCTGACCCGCTGCTCATCCTAATGGCTTATAACTAAGAGTGTTCCAACTGGTTGATACCATCTGTCTGAATCTGCTAAACAAAAGGGTAGCGGACTAGATCTGTGGCTCTAGCTCATTTAGTTTATATTCAAGAAACTGTGACATTAGTCTTCAGTATGGAACACTGTTGAAATATTATGAAAGCCAAATGATTGTTTTTCTTTAACAGGAAAAAAAAAAAGCAGTGAGTAATTAAACAGGAATAAAAAGGAATGACATGGCAGCTGGGGACTGTTTTATTCTCTAGTCCCTAGATAGGGATGGGCATTGAAATAGCCTGCCTTCTGGGAATTCAAAAAGAGGCACAGAAGGGGAAAAGTAGGTTTCTGAGTGCCCAAAGTTAAAACCGTCTCACTAAAATAAAGGCAAGAGGGAAGGGGAGTAGATGGCTGCTCTGAATTGTGTCTGGGGACTGGATCTGTGGGCTTGTGTATCATAGGTGTGGATGGTCCTATGGTTGGTTCCCGTCTGAATTCGAAGAATACAATCACCTCCAATAAGCGAAAAAGACTGTCAGTGATAGATGGAAAAATCCTCTCTGCCGCAGGAGGTGTCAGAAGATCGTTCAGTGCGTGGATGCTAACTGCCTTCAGGCATAAGCAAAAGGCAAGTTTGTGTCAGTGACCAACATAGTTTCTGACATACAGTGCCCATGACACTGAATATTAAGGGTAAGAGAGATCAATGCCTCATTTTATAGAACTCAAGGTATGTACTCTAAAAGCCTGTTTAGAACATGGTTTTCACCCAAAGAGTTAAACACTGACTAAAACCTTTCTAACATAAAGGGTCCAATTTGCTAATGATTTGTGTCCATGCACAAATCAACTTAATAGCACTATTTCTGGAAATATTACAAGCAGAGAGATAAGTTTCACATTCATCAAAGCTGTTTAAACCCATTTGGAGCCTTTTTTTTTGAGAAGCATTAAAAAGATTTAGCAGTTTAAGGAGAGATCAAGGCTATTTTCACACAATTATTTGAAATTGTTAAAAACTGCCTCTGCTTTTTCTAAAATGCACATTGTGATGCCATTAGGGCAGCTCTGACAGGAGTGTAGACAATGGATTTTTTCCCCCTGTTTTTTTTTGACATTGTTTGGAAGTTGCTTTAAGGACTCTACTCTGGCCATTTGGATCCACAGCTGTGGATTTTCCCTTGAGAAACAGATATGATTAGTACTAATTTACGAAGAATCAGAAAATTATTTGTCTCTTGACACTGATGACTATACTTACACTCCAAACTCTTACCAACCAAAAAGCTGTCTTTAAGAAGACGTGGTGTTAGCAAGAATTGTTTTCTCCTCAGCAGGAGGGATGATCACAAAGTTTACATCATGGTAAAAACCAACAACTTTTTCTTTTTTTTTTCCAAATTAATTAAACATATACTCGGTTTGCTGCATAATATAGTTTGTCTATGTTTTATAGGGCTTATCTGTGCCTGTGGCAGTTCTGAGCGCCTTCACTGAAAGAAACCTATATAATAATGTTTTCCCCCAAATCTTGTGTGTCCTGAATCAGGCAATACAGTTAAACATACAAAGAACAAAGTTTCTATTACTCCTCTGTGATTCAGCCCTGCAATGGCCATCAAAATTAAATTTCCTTTTACTCCAATCTAATTAAAATTAATTGAAGTCACATGCTTTAAGCCAGCTTGCCATACTGTCAACATAATCAGTTTGTCTTATTCTAGATAAAACCATACCTGCTTGCTAAATGTACACACGTTTTGGCTTCTTCACTTACCTTTGAATATTAATAAACTACCCAGAAGGCAGGTGCAAACAGTTTTCTCAGTCACTACTTTGGCTTTTGGTGAAAAATGCTTTCAGAAGTTAAAACAGTAGCCATACTACCCAGAGACCCCAGTCAGGCCATGAAATGAAGCTGAAATGATGTTTCAAGAGACTCCTCCTTCAGTGTCTTGGGAGATACGTGATTAGTGTGATTTAAGAAAGTAAGTCTGTAGGAAAAGGGACGGGGACGACAAACACAGGAATGAAGAATGCACACTGGAAATGTTTAGCTTGCACAGATAAACAACCAACATCTAATGGCATCATAAATCACAAGACAAAACTCCTTTCCTTGTCTGGCACAGGGACTGCCAGATAATACTACAGGATACTGATTGTCCATAATATATGCCTGCTTACTGAATGAAATGAGAGTTAAAAATAATAATCTGGTAAATATTTCTAAAGTACTCAAAAAGGCAAGGAGGTTTCTTCTTTTCCTGCACCTCCAATTCTTTCCCTGCCTGCTCATATTGTCCTTCTTTTGGCTGACAAACACAGCTTTGTAGGTAAGATACAGACACGTGTGTGCGCGCGCACAAACACACACACATGTGCATGCACATACGCACATATGTTTTAACTTGACATTTGTTTAAAAGGCTGTTGTGCAAAGTCTGGTGGACTCATAACATGCATCGCCACGACACAGACACACTTACTGTGTGTTTTGGAGGCACTACTTTGTCCTGGAAACAATTCCACCTTTCCCAGCTTCCAATAAACATGGTAACAAGGAAAAAAAAATGCAGCTTAAAAATCAAAGGACAGGTATTCTTGGCACTGCTGGATACAGAAGGTGTAATATAGGTAAATCAGGAGAATCAGCTTCTCTTATGTCTTTTCCTTTCTGTTTGTTTGCTTTTGTAAGAATGGATTCCTTCGTTAAGGGTTAATCACTTTGCACATCTCGCGACCAGCGTTAAATGAATAGAATCAGTCCACTAATGCCCTCCATTTCCACTGTGACTTTCATCAAAAGATCTCAGAGGATGCTACTGCAATATACAGTTCCCACAATGCCAATCTGAGTATTAGCAGCTCTTTTTTACAAGTAAAATCACAACTGGTTTTTTGCAGCAGTGCCAATATAATGAACCCTCTTGCTTTCCCCTTCTCCCTTTCCAAGATCCTAAACATGTTTGTTTGTTCCTACCTCTACATCTCGCACTGGTCCAGCACAAATGTTGGTGACCCATGTGGTAGACAGGATTAGAGAACCAAATATGCTGAAAAAAATACCTTTCTTTGGGGGCAGAGAAGCCTATGTTTCAGCCAAGTCAGTCCCCAGCTGTGACTCACCAAATACATGTTTGTGCCAGTACAGCACCAGGGCAGAAACAAGTGGCCAGGAGAACAGAAGGGCAGCACCGTGCCTGCTGAAGCTATCACTGCCATTGAATATCTACCTGTCATCTAAAAAAAAATTACATCTAGGGTCCTGCCTCTTCTCGGATCAGGATCAAAAATCAAATCTTTAGTTACCCACTCAAGGTCACAGAGAAAGTCAGCAGAGACAGAATACAGTCCCAGAAGTCTGCTTACTGGGTCTGCATTGCCCTGATAGAGAAACTCTGTTTAAAATAGCTCTTAAAAAGTTTTCAGGACCTGCTTCTCAGGATATATAATTGCACATTACTTGTGGCATTTTAATCACTTCTGAAAGTACTGTCTGGAATTGTAAAGTTATTTGAAGACAAAGCAATCTCCAGCATGCATAGTTTAAAATGGGCTAACAGTAGAAGTCTGCATCGCTCACAGGCACATTAACTAGGCCTTTCCCCGCCTCCTTCCCTAAACTGCATGCCAAAAGATGTATGATCCACTTTCTGAGCTGGGTCACCTTTAAGAGCACAGTGACACAGCACAGAATTATTCGCCAGTCCTCACCAGAGATGTCTGCAAGTGCAAAGCCTGTGACAAAGGACTGAAATGACAGCACTTTGACTCACTTCTACATTGTGTTTGTTTAGGAAGGTCCTAGAAATTGTATTTCACCAACCACATTCGCTATCAACACACAATTATCTGGCTTAATCATGTGGAACAGTGGCAAATTCACCTGGGGCTTAAGAACTAATGACATTCTCGTCTGAGCTGCTTTAGTGAAATGGCCTAGCACCTGAAGCAGGAACAGCAAGATTGCTCAAGAAAATTTGGTTTTCTTTTTTCATTTCACAGCATAGGGGCTCTGCTCAAATCAACAAACGCTCCTGATTAAATAGCTGTGGTAGTTGACTTATTTGCACTTGTGTGTATGGCTCTGAATGTACATTGAGAATCCCTAACCTTTACAGGAAAAGAATTGTCTGTGACTTGTTTTTAATACCTTGTCCTTTTGACATAGAAAATAGTCAAATAATTTGGTATTTGATAATTTTGGTATGATGAGATCTGTAAGTGTGGGTAACCCCAAACATTCCAAAACTAGCACAGGGGCAACAGCAAAAAAACCCCACCTTTTCTCATGCTGAATGTATTTGTATCTATTTTTGTCTGCAGCCTGGGCAGAGCCATTTAAATTCTGCTTGCTCAACGGAAATTCAGACCCTCATGTTGGCCTCCCCCTTAGTATACAGGAGATGAGTTGTGCTGCTGCTAACTATGCCACTCAATCTCAAAAGTTTACAGGCTGGCAAAGATGAGAAATTGAGTGTTCAGGCTCCCGAATGCTTCAGAAAACGGGTAAGAAGGGTTGGGAGATCACCCACTCCTCCTATTTTGGCTGCAGGAAAGAAACTAGCCCCATTTCCATGAATAAAGTCTGAAAAAAAAATTCAGAAAGATATAGTAGGTAGACTTTCATACTCACCTTTCATAGTCACCTTTAGCACTTCATGCTCAAGGACTCTGCATCTGAGCAAAACACCCGCAGACTTGCATAGACAACCACAAAACAAGGCAGCCCAAAATCAGGCTTGGTGTGACTGCTTTCCCTGCTACGAAAATTAATTAGCATTAACTACAATATGGATATTGGCTCAGATTGATATACAGACAAAATTTAGTTCATACAGGTAAGCTGCACAGCCACCCACGCAAAGTTGATTCTGCATTCGACTACTAATAATACTGTACCCTACTAACGCAGCATCAGCACCAAGCTGTATTTGTAGCAGAAGCTCCCCCACCCCGCACAGCCTCTATACCCTGACTACTCCCACAGGAGCGTGAGAAGCACTCATGTAAGGTTGTGCACAAAGCAGTTTTTGCTAGATCAGCCTATGTAGCCCACATTTCAGAAGCCTGGTGCCCTGTCACTGGTCGCCTGGCCCATTGTAACAAAGCTCTGGCTGCAAAATCTTTGGTTATTGCTGGAGGAGTCAATGATTCAGGATCCCCTTAGTGAGTAGCACTGTCGCAGATAGTCCTGCTAGGTTGTGTGCAAATATGCATTTCCCCTTTTGGGTTAGTGCCTAGACATAGTCAGGCATAAATCTGGCCAAAAGAGTTTCACCTAAAGATAGCAAAGGCAAGACCAGTTTTGTAAATACAGGGCTAGAAAACAGCCATAGCCTCAGAGGCCCGCAAGGAAGCTATTCAATATGGTCACAAATGAAGCAAGTTTGGCTTGAGGTTTGTCTCCAGAGGAACCGGTTGCTGATATGCTTGCCATTTAACTGGAAAGAGCTGAAAGGCTGCAGCAGATGGACTGAGATAGGAAAGAGTAGAGGGGCAGAGTTATTCAGATTAGGTTTAACGTAATGTTCAAGCATCTCAGGAGGAGGTTACAGTAGTCTCTTGTTTGCTGTGGTACTATAGGAGCTACCTCAACATAAAACTAGGTAAAACAAGAATAATTTTGGAGGCTATGAGGGAAATCAGTTCTTCATAGCAAGCCCTCTGTGCTGCAAAATGCTGAGGCTTACCTGAAGAGCCCATTACAGAACAGCCATCAGAATAAGCTGTCACCACCAACAACTTTGAAGCACTCAACGTATTGCACTGTCCCTGGAATTTCTCAAGCATACAAAGACTCAGTTTCTAACATATACCTCAATATTACCACTATTGATCTTACGGGGAGCTTGGGGTTTCCAGGAGCCCCAAAGACAGCCCACCTATTTACTTAACAAGCACTGGGCCCGGCACGGTCTCAGCGACTGCATGACAGCCTGCCCTTGGTCTCTGCACTGGGCTTTGCATGACTGCAGGGATTATTTCCCCCTTGATGTCTCACTCTGTCATAACTGTAGTTTCATTCGCACTCCAGATCACCATGCTTTTTAAATCTTAACTCACCACTAGTATAAATCGGTATAGCTAGGCTGAAGTCAACAGTTACAGCAAATAATATTGACAGAGTATTCAGACAGTAAATCCAACTCACTGACATGAAGAAAGTGCTTTTTCAATATATGTGTGTCACTGCTTCTATGACTCCTATGTGCTCTAAGAAAAGGTCATGCTTTAACCCTGGAATTTCTAACATCTCGGGGAAAAGAGCGTAGTTACCAAACCAGTTGTATTTCGGTGACAGATAGGGGGATAAATGCAGTCAGCATGGATTTGTATGGCTTCTATGACACCAGTGCATTGCCATCAAGAGCAGTTTAGTCAGTGAGTTCAACAATTTGAGGACACAATGAATTCACTGTGTGCCAGCAAAACAGTGTCACTGTGATAATGGGGAAAAGTTGCTTCCAAATGGTCTTACCCTGTGGTTGTTTTGGACATTTTGCTGTTAAGGCTGTAGTATCAGTTAAATGACAGAGAAGCACAAAATATGAGACTGGATGCATTAATGCAGGTATGTATGTGAATCCTATCATTAAAGCGTTTCATGCCAGTCCCTACACAGAAGTTACTATATGCACAGTCACTTATCGCTAATACTAGGTTTCATCGGGCATATCTGAATCAGGAAATAATATGGTAATTTTCACAGTCACCAAGTGGAAAATATTTATGGTGCAGCAGTTTAATATATCTGTATTTTATATTTCTAAGATTGTACCTGATGACATAATAAGAGTTTGACTTCAAATAACAGCTGGATGATTTCAGGAAGGAAAAAAAATCTGCACTGGTAGAAAGCTTACTCCTTTTTTAAAAACCTTTTCCACGTTCATCAGGATTGCCAGCCTGGGGCAAGCTTAATTAAAGTCAATGGAGAAAAAAATTGAATACTTAAAAGTGCTATTTGGGGCTCACAGAGCTTGAATGACTCAAAATATGAAATATTCAGTTACTAATAATTGTGAGGTTTTGTTTGGTGAGCATTTTGTCACTCACTCCACACTTCACATCCTTCCCCTTTCTTTCTCTGCTAGACAGAAGGGTTAAAAGAGAAGAAAATTAGCAGCTCAGCTCTAGGGGTGAAGAGGCACCCATGTTTCCCCAACCCTTCGCTCTTTGTCATCTTCGACTCTTCTTTTGATTCAGACCTTATGCTTGCTGCTTGCTCGCTTGCTTCTTCCCTCTCTCCCTGAAACATGCTCTCTCTCCTCTCAGTCTTTCTTTTTCGCTTGTTCAGAGTGTGATCATGATTCATGAGGCGATGATCTGGCTTTGAACGTGACCTTACATTTAGCAGCTCTGTTGGCTTAGGTGCCTGGGAGAGTTTGAATTTCTTACCGACTTGGGCACACCATTTAACAAACCCAAATGCTTTGAATGGTGACTTGGAGGAAATGATGCCAGGACTTATTTTTCAACACAAGCTCAACAGGCCTTGTAAAGGGAAAATGTGTTGGGCAAGGACAATGAAACTTGAAATGGTTTTATTTACTGGATTGCAGTATTAGAGGAGGTGAGCTCAAATTTAAATATATGCCCTGCCCAAAGGTGCCTCCGATTCCAAATATTGAGTTTTATATCATGGGAGGCAGAGCTCATTGGGATTGATGCTTCAGTAAAAGAAAAAGTGCTCTGCAAGAGCTCAAGCAATTTCCTCAACTTTAGAATTAAAACCAAATCAAACCGATGTTTAGAAGAATGTATTAAAATAGGACACAAAAGAACTGGTCAGCCTGCCAGACCAATGTTTAATGTTTCCTACTTTATTCCAAATATACTCCAAGTATTATGAATAAAGGACAGATTGGGCTCTGTTTTGGGCTATTCAACAATTCCAGAATTACTGGAAGAAACAAGAGTAATGTTCATTAAGTGACTGATGAGGACAGGCTATTTGAGTGACTTTTTTTAGCATATTTTGCTTTCTTACAATAAAAGAAAATCCTAACCTGGAGAAATGGCAAATTAATTAACATATTCTCCAGTACTTAATGACACCTCAGTAGAAGGCAACTCTTAAAATGTGAAACCCTTGACATTGCCAGCATAGAAAAATGAAGTACATGTCTCTCAGTGGGTACCGGGGACCTATATTATGTCCTACTGTTGGTTACAGAATTTTCAATATTTTCTTATCCTTTTTCACTCATATGAACTGCAGCTTATAGCAGTGGTAATCATTTCCTGTGTTTGAAAAAGAGATGAAAGCATTCATGGATGAAAGCAAGTTGGATTTAATCTCCTTCTCTCTCATCCAGTGCACTGTACTGATCATTTTCCAAAAAAACAAGACTTAAGCTCATTTTTGTCATGACAAAACTAGTTTCATAATAATCAGATGGCAATTCCTAGTGTACACAATTCTAATATAATTACCAGGAGGAAATGTAGAGGGAGTTGCAGGTTTGAGATAAAGAAAAGCCTGTGAATTTTGTATTAATGTCTCAGACTCTCTTATTTGTGCAAGTAATCAATCTTTCGGGGAGTAGAATAGTAATTCTTTGTGAAAAAATGACAAGAGTCTGAGGAAGAAAGAAGATAATCTGAGTTTCATTCTGTACACAGCAGGTCAGCTGTGATTGACAAAGCTCATCACAAAACTATAGCTCCCGGAATAATCCCAATAGCAGAGTTTCATTTGCAGCCGAAGCAGTGTTAATGACATGTTTAACAGCTGCTTGTTGAAGTTTGGAATCTGCATTAACCTGCAGAGCAGTGAACAGAGAAATGAGGGGAAGTATTGAAATCAAGCCTTCATTATGCCGACAGCCCAGGGTAAGGGGTAGCGAGGTGTTTGTGGAGCAGGAGGGCGGAGAGGAGCAGGTTTGGAGGGTTCCGTTGCAGATAAGAATAGTCAAGGAGATGACAGCGTCCGATCAATGAACACAAAAGGCTGCAAAAGGGAACTGACGTGCTTGACTCAAGGCACCAAGGAAGGGAAAAATTAGACAACTGGAATGAACAAAAAGGGAGAGGTGGAAAACGAAGGGCTGACAGCATGGCTTGTGAAGAGGAAAACCAACAGCACCGTGCTTTGCAGGCTATCACACTCTTCGGCCAGACCGTTCTCCAGTCTGTAGTAATTCTCTTTTAACCAAAGGCCTTTGCCTACCCTATAAAAGGGACCGATTTCACAGCATTCAGTCTCCTGCTGATATCCATTTCAAGATAAAAGCTATTCCCTAATGAAGAAACAATGACAGTACACTGAATGCTTTTCCATGCCACACTGGTATCCAGCAATTAGAAATTTAGAAATCCTGGTCTGACTGCAATCTTCCTGCACCAATGCACATGTTAAGAGCCAGAGTGTGTGCTTCACTTGCCCATATACTGTACTGTTCTACGCCAACCCCTTCTCTCATACTGCTAATACTAACATCAGTGGCACACAAGCAAAGGGCAAAGGCCTGGAATTCTCTGATCTCTACTTGTGTGCTTCAAAATGTTGACAGTGCCAGCAAGCACCTTTTGATGGAGATGGAAATTAATAGACGCTTATACATATAGTATGTTCATAGATTAAACAAAATGCTTCATGCTGTGCTTTGTTACTCTGAGTACTGGAATCAGCTATGGCTTCCATTAAAAGTCATTGGAAGGCCATCCCTCACACCAATTATGTTGACCTTTCTTGTTTGAGGGGCTACTTAGTCAGCATTTTTTGTTGCACTGGGTTGTTCTCTGTTGCTTCATGATATAAATGGGACACATTTAATCCTTTAGAAAACCACATAATTTAGACCATAATTGTTTAATGGCTTTAAACTAAAGGGGGGTAGATTTAGACTAGATATAAGGAAGACATTTTTTATGCTGAGGGTGGTGAAACACTGGCACAGGTTGCCCAGAGAGGTGGTGGATGCCCCATCCCTGGAAACATTCAAGGTCAGGTTGGACGGGGCTCTGAGCAACCTGATCTAGTTGAAGATGTCCCTGCCCACAGCAGGGGGGTTGGACTAGATGACCTTTAAAGGTCTCTTCCAACCCAAACTGTTCTATGATTCTATGATTCTATGAAATTGTAGGTGGAAGGCACTTAACTTCCACCTCAGACCCAGACTGTCTTAGGCTTCCAGACAGGTAAATCCAAGCACATTACAGCTTGAACTGAAGAGCTCCCCAAGCACCTGACAAAATGTCTTTCCAAAGACAGGCACTTGAAAACATAAGCACATTTGAAGTTAAGTTAGGTCTAGCTAGGCTAGATTCAGTAGACCCATCACAGTGCCTCTAATCTACTACTATAGGTACCTTTACCATTAACGCAAGTGACCATTCCTGGGAAGCTGGAAAAGATTACTGCCTTACACTATTCAAAGCCAAGACATCCCAAGGGTAAGCACAGGCCATGAAAATCAAATACAAGTTTGAAGGTGTGCAAGTCTGACCCAAGTTTAGAGGTCACACTAACGGTAAGGCCTATCATTTGAACTGCCTATGATTTTCTTCACATGCCTACAGCTCCAGTGTTTTATTTGTTACCTCTTTTTTATTTTTAATTCACATGTCTTTGTCTCTAGTGAGGATCAAAATCTCTGCTCTGGAACAACATTGTCTGGGAAGCAAGCCAAAACACAGTTGATGCTCTCTGAAAACAACAGGAGAAAGCAGAGCAACGTTGAATTGGCATGGTCCAGAGGCTAGAGCAGGAGTCAGAGACCTGTGTTATATAAATACCTCCAGAGTGACTTATCATAGGACCAAGGGCAATATTTCTTGACATTCTTAGTCAGAAGGGTTTTAGTTTACAGAAAAATCAAAATTAGGATAAATATTGAATTTTCCTATGGTCATTTTCTCTCACTTGCTTGATTGCATGTGGTGAACATGTTTCAAAGCATTTTGGTGAGGAGTCTTTTCACAAGCATTCTGCAGACAACCTTCTGACATCTTAAGGCACGCAGCAACGCAAACACTGCACTAGGGCAAAAATAGAGATAGAAACAGATGTAAGGTAGAAGTAATATACGTCATCTCTTGCAGTTAAAATCTTCTACCACCACAGAAAATATATGTATTTTGTCATTCTAGCCTCTTGTCCAGAACAATTTTCTCATCCTATGAAAAATTTCACTTACTCTCTCAGCTGTCCTGTGGACTTAGGTGTTTAAAATCAGCTGAACTTTGGGATCATTTTCTTACATTTAAACCACCATTTGCTGACAGTGAATAATGTCAGATACTGCTTTTAGTCTTCTTTATGCATACCTGCTAGCTATTGCATTATCGAAAGACTTAGATAGCATTGTTAATTTGTCCCCTAAAATATATGCGATGGATTTACACAGATCCTGATGGTTTTGACAGTAAAATCTACTCCTGGGACAGTCTCCTTAATCCGTGTTCCCAAACAAACCTGAGGGCAAAGACTGAATGATAGTAAGCTGTTGAACATGAAAATAAATAACAAACAAAAGGAAATGAGATATATCTATGGAACAATTTGGCAGTGTGTTTAAATGTCTTTGTTTTGATTTTCACAGCTACTTTTTTAATAAAATGACTATGTTAGGTAGAGAATTTTCTCAGCGAGAGCTTAGGAAGCCATATTATTTTCAGCTCAGCCTTTAATTTTACAGTGGCCAGGGAGTTTATTATAGAGAATATAAAGTCAGAAGCAGTGTTAGTCTTTGGATATAAATACAGAAAGATTCACAGTCACTAGAACTAACTACCAGTTCAATTGCCACCCCATTCTGCTTCACAATATCAGAGTATTATAACTGTTATTGAATTTTAGCATAATTTATGAATTTGAATATTTTCTATATGATAATAATAAACATTGAGGGGTTTGGTAGCATCATGTAGCACCTGTGCTCTCCTTATCTGACTTTGTCAAGTGCTCTATCTTCTCCCATTTGGCTTCTCTGCAATAAAGTTAGCTAATACATGCTAGTATTACACTTGTAACAGTAAAAGCTCAATTTAACTTGACTGTGCAAAGGTTGGAAGACAGGGCTTTGAGGAAGCTGGGAGACAGAGTATGTAGAAGCTACAATCTATGGGAGTTTACTTGGAGATAAATATTTCCCGATGTAAGCAAGCAGCATTTAAATCAAAACAAAAGTCAGTACAACTTTGTTTGAAAATACCCTTTGGGAAACAATACTGCTGTGTTGAAGTGTGCTGTTGCCATCTCCAATGACCATGACTTTATATCAGGTCTGCTTCATGTTCTCCATTAATATTATGTAGCTTTGCAAGTGCTTTAGTGAGGCAGACAGTGTCACAGTATCATCTGAAGCACAGAGAGGTGAAGGGACTTACCTGAGACCCCTCATCAGACCAGAGGTATACTCTTTCTTATCCCTTTTTTCAGCCACAGAGCTTCCCTGTGCACAGTATTCAGCAACCTGACAGCTGAACTAGCAAGGCTTTCAGCCTTGTCCAAGTAAATTGTCAGTGGTATTCCAGGAAACTGGGATAGACATGCGTAGAAATGATAATGAAGCTACTGAAATGTCCTCAAAGCCAGCAGTGGGAGTTAGATATACAGGATAATTACATAATTTTTGCTTGTTTTACTGACCACTGAGCACTCTTACAGAAAACCCTTTGAAATTAAGGATATTAATCTGCAGTTGTATTTATGCTTCATCACAAAGAAGTCTCTCCACAGGCAGTGGGATCAGCTCTTTGCGCAACAAGGAATTGTCAAAACACGGATTGCCCAGTAGGAAAAGGGGAGTATGCACAAATTAGAGAATACATTGATTTTCCTTCTGTTTCAGTGTAAAAATATTGCAAACCCCATATGGCTTTTTTACTGTTGTTTAATTTCAGACCAAGGGAAATAAAAAAAAAGACTCAACTTTTGACCAAATACACATACATTACATACACACGCTATAGCCTAATTTGGTGTAAGGAAGTGAGAAGATTTTGACACCTTTTAGTGGGAGCGTATGCTATATTTACCGTTAGCATTTCAGGGCCTTTTTTATAGCCAGGTAAGAGTGAGGTGGCAGTAACATAAATGAGAATCAAACTCCATACCTGTCTGAACAAATTTATTGCACTAATGGGTTGAATTAAAGGAGATGATCTTGTTGCCATATGTGCATTTTGCTGCTCTTAACCATATGGCTTTATTGCTAAGCAAAATATTTCCAGATTTCTATTTTTTTCATCCTCAAGCTGGGACAAATGTCAGCATTTTGAAATTTTTCCCACATTAAGAATCAGGGGGAAAAATTATATCAAAGCAGTTAAAATATTTCCTTTACATCTCAGACTTTTACAAAAGATTCTAGTATAATTACTCTAGCTTACAAAGCAATCAGTTATTTTGAGCTGGAAATAAGGATTTTTATACAGAGAAGGTCAGAACAGAATGATAATTTATCAGGATTTTGAAAAGTTTGAGTTTGAATGAATCAGCATATTTAGCAAATAAATACTATTTAAGTTGAACATTTTTTCCAGTCATCTCCAAACAAACATAATGCATGCTTTGTGATTTGAAGGGAAGCCAATAATCTTTGTTTTCGTGCAGGAAGTGACTTAGGGAAATGTGGAAGTGGGAGAGGGAAGGCAGACAGAGGTAGGTTTTGTAGAGGATCAGAGTTTTCAAATCAGGCATGGAACAGGACACATGAAGAAGCAAAGAAAATGAGCAAATAAATGGGGAATGGCAAAGCACAGAACACAAAAGATAAGGAGTAAGTAATAGGCAGAGCTTTGGTAAGCTCTGATTTCACCTGTGGCAAAGAGCAAAAATGTGAAGTCCTCACTTTGTCATTAACCTAGCTATGACTTAAGCAAATTTCTGCCCTTATTTTGGGTTTGAGTCAAGAAGGGCTGATGAAACCCTGTCACGAGAGAACATTAAACTGGGCCTGTGGTTTCAATACCCGTTACCACATATAGCACACTAGGTGCATTCCTGGAGTGTATCTCCTGGTCTAGTTTCAACAAAAAGGATCGGTTTCACACACCCTGAGACTGCCCCATGATGTGAACCAAACTGTAAGAAGAGCCAAGGGCAGATTTGCTTCAACAGCACACTCCTGAGCTGGAACAAAAATACTAATGTACCAAATCTTTGGCTAGCTTTGTACAGAAGGATAGAGCCAGTCAGAGCATCCTCCCTTTGAAATGGCTTCCTAATTGGAGGGAGAAACAGTGGAGAGCTATATGGATGAGTGACAGCCTTCTTTTAGCATTTCCCCACCAATATCCAACTCACATTACAATAAGAAAATATAAGTGATCCTTCATCTTTCCCTTGATCACAGGCATGAAAGAAAGATCAAGACCACTGATAACCTGGAGAGTGAGGACAGAAAAAAAAAATGGGGAAATGATCCCCACCACATTGCAAGGCAGAGATGCTGGTTCTCTGCCACATTTTGGGGCAGAATGCAGCAAGCAGTCCTGCCCTCCAGTGCCCATGGCTACAAAGTGCATTCCCCAGCTACATGACCCAACACTGTGAACACTTCTCCCAGTCAAATATTCCAAAACAAGGTTATTCTATGTTAAGAAAGAAGACACCTGGGACATTCACCTTGCCACAGCTGAAGGGGCAGAGAGGGCCTGCTCTTGTTTTAGCAAAAGTCTTTCCATTCCTGAAGTGTCCTTAGATAACTCAGAAAGAGAGACCTCATCCCGTTTAAACCTGCAACATTGATCTAAAAGCAGACGCATTCTCTGTGAGTATTAGTGAGAGCAAAGATATGGGCAATTATTGCATATTTCATAATCATTTTAGGTTTTAAGAACTCAGTTAATGCAAAGTTAATGCATGTTTTCCCTGATATTTTTAAAGGTCATCCATCCTTTTCTTTAAAAGATCAAAAGTATGAACTAATACCACAGTAAATGTCCAAGCGCGCAAAGTGTCCCTCCTCTGTGACATGACTTAGGTGTTTGTTCCTTTCCTTGCTTTGATCTTTTCCCAGTAGCATGCAGGCACTATAACCTTTAAGCCTGAATTGAACTTGCAAACCCCTAATGACTGAGCAGGTTCAAAACTGAACAAAAGTAGTCTTTTCCATTCATTGCTAGTAGGAATAAAGGAGTCTTCCACACCTTACACTGTCAGCATGATTATTGTCCATGATTATTTACCTTTAAATTAAAGAACTTTTCCACAGCTGCTGCTAAAGCTAAATTTTAGCCAGTTTCGCCATGCGGCTGCCCTCACAGAAAGCTACTGTGTTCAGGACCAACAGTTCTTGTCAGTATTTGTCTGGGAAGAGAAATATTAGATGAATCCTTCAATGGCAAACAGGAATTGACCCCCTTTTTCTGCCTAGCATGGTAGGAAATGAACTCGGGAAGCATCTTTAAAATAAAAGGCCTTTGTCCTCCAAAACCATAAGCTAAGAATTTAGGGGAGAGACTAAAAGACACTTCTGGGAGGTAGGAATTGATGCAATTTGGCCATTACTACCTCTCCTGGATTTTGGAGCGTCATTATCTCTAGTCATGCTCTCGTGTCAGAGTCAGCTGCCGCTTGCAATGGCGGTGTTCACTAAATGGACAGCTGGTCTCCTTCTAGACCAGTTATTAGTCTCACATTGTCCATTTGCTCACTGCAGACCTACACCATGGTTCATTAAAGCCAGAGGCTCTCACAGTGAAACGCTTCTGCTCCATGAGAGGTATGAAGATGGTGAGGCAGGAAGAAGGGGAATTAGCCAAGGGATCTTTAGAAGACCCTAGGGCTATAAGGGACCCAGTTCCCACGGATATGGGAGTTTATGAGGCCCTGCACTGACATTTCCAAGTCAAAATTTACAGTAACTGGACAAAAAGCCTTAATATTAGAATTTTTTGTAGGCAATTGTATTTTCCTGTAGGGGCGGACCAAGCCATTTTTCCCTTGCTTGGGATGGAGAGTTATTGAATGGTGACAACCTGAATGTCAACCTGGTCAAGTCTTACTTTTAGTATGTGCTAAAGCATGTTGCAGGGTATACATATGTACCAGCACTTTCTCCTTGAATTTAGAAGTATGACTTTACTTATGGTTCTCTGCAAAGACAGTGACTCATTACCTAAGCTTTTGTTTATTATATGGGTAGAAGGTTAGGAACTACATATCATCCTTTATTATAATGCGTACAGATTTAGTTATTTAAGAGCAAAATAATGAGCCATTAAAAAACAGCTGGCTCGGGGACTGGAGTGAGCAATGAATCTATCTGATAAATTCAGCTTTCTTTTTCACAATTCTATCCATTATTAAAATCTCTTTTAAAGTCTATGAATTGATTTGAAGCAGAGCTCTGTGGACATCTGATACACTCTCTCCAGAGGAATTTGGAGATTGCAGCATGTTCTGAGAGAGCAATGAACTTACTGCCCCTTTCCACGTTGTCAACAGGAACTGCTGTCCTAGGGAGATAGCAGCTGGATCTCAGTAAGAAAAAAGGTTGAGAGCTGCTGCTTTGTTCTGGGGTGGTTAATTTGAGTTTCTTATTCAGTCGTCTTTTTGGTAGGGATGGGCTCTGCTTCTAGCCAAATCTTGCAAATTTGCAAATTCATACATCTCCGACTTAAGAACTAGGGAGATAGCAGCTGGATCTCAGTAAGAAAAAAGGTTGAGAGCTGCTGCTTTGTTCTGGGGTGGTTAATTTGAGTTTCTTATTCAGTCGCCTTTTTGGTAGGGATGGGCTCTGCTTCTAGCCAAATTTTGCAGGCAAACTTGAAAACCAGTATTTTATTTTCTGCATGTATGTTTGTGTACTTCAAATTCACTTCCCATTAAATTTGTACATGTAATGTCAGGCAAAAAGGACACTCCAGACTGCAAGAAATGGATTTCTTGAAATGTGATCACATCAGTATGCGGGAAGTGTTTTTGGCATACTTCTTTTGCTTTTTGCTTTGTTTCAATCTGTTATATTTTGGGTTTGTACTATTCATACATCTCCAACTTAAGAAATAATATTATTTTTAAAAAATGTTACCTAGCAAAAGGCACTGGCATATGCAGAATTTGCCCAGAAACAATCCTACCAGAAGTGACTGATAACCACAAATTGTTTTTCTGACTCTGCAATATCACGAAATAAATAGCAGTCCTCTTCTTGCTCAGGCAGCCAACACGCTGCACTAAAGCTAAAATCTTACTTAAGGTTTGGTTATCAGAAAGGAGAAAACTTTGATTCTCTAAGTCAGGAGTAGATGAGTGCACATCATAGCAATGTTATGACCATTTAATCGTTTTTCCTTAAGAAAAGATTAAAATGCCTTAGTTATGCTAGATTAAATGCTCATTCGATAATTGCAATGGACAGTATGCTTTCAGAGTAGGAGAATTAAATTAAAAGAAAGACAACTACAGAAAATGTACTAGTGGTAGAATTAGACAATGTTTCATCAGTCCCCGATGTCTCTACAGTAATGAACCTGTCAAAAGATAATAATATTTTAGTGAAAGGTGTGATTGGATAAGTCACGTTATTTATTAACTGTTACCCTAAAATATCACTTTTGTCTTATTATTAAAGAATGGTTAGAGGGCAGCAGGGATGCCTGACATAAAGCATTAAAATATGGATTATGGCTATAACAGGCCGTGGAGTGTATATGCTATGCTGTAAACTCTGTAGCCTAACTTGCTAATACCCGATGACTAGGAACATTCAAGAAATCATAAGCCAGCAGACTTTATGCAGGTTCTTTGGATTGATTTGGTAATTCAGTAGTGTATTTAGCTAGCTCCCTGGAGCTATGTTTGTCAAAACATCCTAACCATCCAGTGTCTACATCCCTACCTTCTAAACTTGATTTTCAAAGCATTGCAATTAAATACAATCTTTTTTTTTTATGATGGTGGTAATGGTAGTAGGCAGGGGTGTGTTATGGAAAAAGGAACTATACAGCAGCAAACACCAGCAAAACATAGGTCAAAGATCACAGCAAGCTCTCTGGTATTGCCATAGCACACGCTTTTTATTGCGCGCCCAGACTAGGTCATCTAGCTGTACGGTAAAGAAGGGATCTTTTTAGTCCACTACACAAGATAATGAAGAGGGAGGAAATAAGCAGTGGCACTATGGATGAGAGCAAAAGAGCTCTTATGAGAAGGGAAGGATGTGGCTACTATAATGAGGAGACTATATCAAAACCACAGATAGTATGTGCACAGAAAGGGTCACTCAAAACATTACTTCCTTCGCTTTTGTAAAAGCAGCAGAAGTGAGAAATCAGGAATCCAGACTTCTGTCGTGGTTTAACCTCAGTCGGCAACTGAGCACCACGCAGCCGCTCGCTCACTCCCCCCCTGCCCCGGTGGGATGGGGGAGAGAATTGGAAAAGCACAAGTGAGAAAAACTGGTGGGTTGAGATAAAAACAGTTTAATAATTGAAATAAAATGATAATAATAATAATATGATAATAATAATAATACACAAAGCAAGTGATGCACAGTGCAATTGCTCACCACCCGCCGACCGATGCCCAGCCGGTCCCCGAGCAGCGGCCCCCCCCCGGCCAGCTTCCCCCAGTTTATGTACTGAGCATGACGTCACATGGTAGGGAATGTCCCTTTGGCCAGTTTGGCTGTGCCCCCTCCCAGCTTCTTGTGCACCTCCAGCCTTCTCAGTCGGTAGAGCATGGAAAACTAAAAAGTCCTTGGCTAGTGTAAGCATTACCTAGCAACAACTAAAACATCGGTGCCTTATCAATTTTGTTCCCATCCTAAATCCAAAACGCAGCACTGTACCAGCTACTAGGAAGAAAATTAACTCTATCCCTGCCGAAACCAGGACAACTTCTCAAGCAATGCCTGGCATTTTTACAAAAAAAAAAGCAAGGCACAAATAATTTTGTATTTATTTTATTTTTTTCCATCCGTATTTCCTCAGCTCAAGGTCGGCAATTACAAGTACAATTCTGCCAAATCATACTGCCCTGTAGCAGTTGCTGGTTACTCAGGATATTCTGTCTTTCCTGTGGCTGTTAGATCACATCACACTGATAAAATGCAAGATACGGAGCTGTATACAGTAGAAGCTTTTAAACAGCAAATTGTACCACCTTTAACTAACCATATGAGATTGCCTAAAACTGTGCCTCAACTTCATTCTCAAGCAAAATGTATCTTGCATTTCCAGAAATTGTTTTGATTAAGAGAAGATGAAAAGTTACCAATTATACCAAGAAAAAGCTAACCTTGTGGAAGGAGGAAAAACTATTTAAAGTGAACCCATTCATTGATAAAAACGCAATTACTCCTGTTAGATGCAACTTGATCCGAAGTGCTAAGTGTGGGTTTACAATCCCTCATGTTTCTTGAAATACAAAACCTTCAATAAGTCAGGGGCACCAGCAAGTTGTTGACTCTTTCCATCATTGCCAGGAGAACTTCTGTTAAACGCATTAATTCAGGGAATAACAGTGCAACACTGGACAACACTGAACTGGCAAAGTCCCACAAGTACACCTAAGCTTTCAAGCCTTGTACAAAAGGCTGCTCATGGACAGATCAAGATTTTTAGAGTAGGAAGCATAAACGATGCACGACGCACCGGGACGGACACCAGGAGTGTGCACATTGCCTCAGCTTCATCAGTAGCGCTGCATCCTTGGCACACTTTCTTACCAGCCCGCAGATGGGGCATCCAGGGCTGTATATGAGGCACGCAGCACACATGCGTGCACATACACACCCACGTGGAAAGACAAAATCCCACAGAGTACGCATGTACATATGTAATTCTCGTGCTTTACTCTTGAGTAAATTCCACTGGCTTTTCTAAAATGAATTAATGTTATCAAAACCAAAGCAGATGCTAAGTTACTGAGAAAACCCAAGGCTACACTCCTGTTTGGTTACGTATACAAATCTTGTTCCGTTTTCCTTTCCGTGAAAAACTGGAATCCTGAAAGGCTTCCTGACCTGGTTTGCATTTATGAAATTATAGCTGAATCAGCATTCTGATACCAGATTTCTGCCATACCCAGGTGATCACGAAGACCTTTTTTCATGGCAAACCAAGGCTCATCATTGCTGGAGAAATTATGTCAAATATTTTTTACTGTTTGATTCTTTTAAGGATGATTAGTGCCAACATAATATGCAAGTGGGAGTATCAGAAATATGCAGATTATACAGATTTAACCCCTAACACAGGATTATATGAGAGCACCTACTACCACAGCATTTGCTGTTGACACATTATTGAGATAACGTGGCTGTAGCAACCAAGGACACCACACCTACCATGATACCCAGTTTTGTAGGAGGGGAGGGAGAATGGACACAAGCAAAGCAAATTTGTAATTTACTACAAAGCTGAATAAACCTTTGCCCAGAGCACATACACGCAAAAAATACAGACAGTCAGCATACCCTCTCAATTTGGAGACCTCCTCAAACACAGTGCAAACCACTCAGGACAGGAACTGAAGAGTAGGTTTCTGAGGTGGTTTGTGGAAGGGCTGTTAAACTGCTTATTTGCACCTTTATGATGGCAATTAGACAGTGTGAATACCTAATACCCGCACACATACCACTACACACTTACAGAAATACTCTTGCGCCAAGGAAGTTTTGGACCACATGGTACCCTTTGGAAACACCCGCTTTAATGGGACAGAAGATAACCCACAGCTCAGGTTTCTAGAAAAGCATGTAGCCAAAAAAATGGCAGAGGAAAGATTTGTTTTCAGCTCACAATAGATGGATACTATTTGTAAAGTGGCAAAGCAAGAGTTAATCTAATTCCCTAAAGCTCCTTTTAAAATGGCAGTTCTTAAAAGGGCTGTACCTACACTTATAGCCAAGATGCAAGATGCAAGGAAGTGGAGAATCAGGCCCACTTGACTCTAATCCTACCAAGTAAAATATATATTTGTACATTAATCAGAGTGTGCACAGAAATACCTATATAATAATACACAAGGAAATGAACAGATTAAAGCACAGAAAACTCCAGATGCTGGAAAAGATTTTGCATCCTTATTTTTAGCAGTCAGCATCAGCAAGATTATCTTTCAAAGGAAGGAGAGAAACTGACTTCACAAAGACACTAGTGTTTCAGGTCAGCGGTACTTAGGGAGTATTTCTGTTCCCAGATGGCTTCCTGAGTATATTTATAAGATGCAAAAAAAGGACCTGAGAGTATTTCCGCACTCACTGCATTTTAAGCTGGACAAGGGATTAAAGGGAGGTGCTTCCCATTGCTTGCATAACAGTCACTAACCCGCTTCATATACCAATGCCTGCCTGAACAATTTCCACGCCAAAAGGACAGCAGATACTTGGCCCCTGAAGCCCTACTAGAAGAGCCACAGAAAACCAAAGGATGTACCCATACATCAGCACCAAGGATCAGACACAAGTTATTGCCAGTCTCTGTTACTTACTCCCGAAATTCTTTGCACAAGTAACAACAATGTACAATGATCTGATAAACAGTACCGCTTTTTTTTTTTTTTTTCTTTCAAGGTCAGTTCCAAGAAACCCTTGCTAGAATCAGCTAATTAATTTTTGGCCTCTTTAACTACAGGGTATTTGAAGCCACATGTTATGAATCATTTTCAGTTGAGATATTAAAATCAGATTACAAGAGAAAAGCCTTGTAAATATTTGCCTTCAAATGAGGCTAAGAATAAATATATATTCAGTAATTCATCCATATTTAGCAGATATTAAAGAGACAAAGCATAGCTTTAAATTCACTTATCATTTTATACAAAGAGGGGAAATATGAAACTTGGCTTGATTAGCTTGTTTCTTCCTATGCTTTGTAATACCTTATTAAAATTTGAACTTTGAAATTGATATTATCAGTCAAATAATGTCAGCAGAAATATTTAATCTGTGGTTAGAGCTTTATTAATAGAACTTTTATTTGAAGTGTTTTATGTCCAAAGAGAAAAAAATAATAAAGAAGAAAGCCTGAAATGGACTTGGAAGGTTGGTGTGACTTCACCGATTCGATTTTGAAACTCTACATAACTTGCTGCTAAACAAAACTCCCTAAATCTAGCTTCCTACACACACACACCCCTCAAACTTACAAGACTACTGTACTCTTACTGAGGAAGCTGCTCCTTTTTGACTGGGAGGTATTCAGGTCTTCATGCAATGCAAGGTTCAACTGGCCTACCATACTAAGCAGACAAAGACTCTTGTGTTCACTGGGAAAGACTCATAAAAGATGTTTTCTCTTTTCCTCTTTTAACCATTAATGAATGCCCATACAGTATAGAAGTGAGACAGGGAAATCGTTGCTTCTTGCCTGGTTTTAACAAATGAGTAGTGTTAACTGATGAAACAAATTTGTAGACCTCTGATAGACCAAACCCCAAAATTAAATATAATTATTCTGATGAAAACGAGGATGACATTGCAGAGCCTCCAAGGGTGACATTAGAAATAAAAATCACTTCAGAATTTCGCTTATAGAGGAGACGCATTTATGGAAATCTGAGTGACTGTCATTCATAGTATTCCATTTTGTGCTATAGTAATGTCATTGGAAATAGATTTCAGTTTCCCTGTAAAATATCTTTTCATCTCCACTGACACATGCACCAAATACTGCAGAATGCACCCTATAAAGAAATACATATGAGAGAGAGAATCATGAAGTCTTGCTGTGCATTCTTGTTTTTCCAGCAAATATTCTAGTTGTCAGCCCTGTCAGTTATGAATTTGCAAGGGTAGGATTTATCTTGAAAATAGCTGAAGGAGAGAGAAAGAGAAGGAGAGGGAAAGGGAGAGGGAGAGAGAAAGGGGAATAGGAAGGGGAAGGGAGGAGAGAGATAAGATGAAG
>NW_008825016.1:1048211-1058900 GCF_000699105.1 Pygoscelis adeliae | reverse complement strand
AAGGACGGAAGAAAGTAAGGAACGAAGGAAGGAGGAAGGGGGAGGGGGGAGAGAGGAAGGAGGAAGGAAGGAAGGAAGGAAGGAAGGAAGGAAGGAAGGAAGGAAGGAAGGAAGGAAGGAAGGAAGGAAGGTGAGAGGGGGAAAGAAAGAAAGATAAATGGAAAGAATGAAGAGAGAGAGAGAGAGAAAGGAGAAATCTGTCCTACTGAGCAAATTCTAATGAGACCCCCAGTTTCTCATTGTGAGTATGTGAGGGAATAAAAATACAAATATTTATTTCACAGGGAATCTGATTTCAAAAGTGTTCAATAATCTTAAACTTTTTAAAAAATGCAATGCCTTTATTCATTACTTTGTTACCACCAAAGTATTCCTTATGTGAGGACAAAATAGAAGAATGCTGCATGTAGTTTAAGAAAACCACTAATGTACCAGACTTTCTCTCTTTTTTTCACACATACATAGGTCTGAATATTTGATTCATAAAAAAACCCTACAGGTCACAACTCTTGGGAACAAAGAGGGAAAAGATAACGCTCACCACTTCAGCGTGGTTTTAGTCAAGCCAGAACCAGTACAGAGCCTAAAACCAAGAGATGCCTGCAAAGATCTGACCATCCTTATTTAAAACCAAAAACAAAACAAAAAGCCTTTCAGGTCTCTACCTCCCCGCTGATTTGTGAATGCCTGGCTTTAATAATACCCCACGTTACCGGTAGAGGTTATGGCATTATCCACTGTGAGCAGTTCATGAAGACCGGCACTAAAAAGAGGACTTTAAATTCTCTACTTGACATTTTCTTTCAGAATGAAATTTATGAAATGTGTTAGAAATCACTCTATAGTAACAGGGTGAAACTTATTTGCTCCTGAAAACTTGACTCAAACCACACAGCCACAACTGAAGTGTCCATACAGAGCAAAGGAGGCTAAATAAATTGCTTTCCCAAGACTATGGAAGTGAGGATGAGAAGGGGGATGAAGGGAGCTTCTTACAAGTGTGAAGTATTAAAAGACACGTGATAAGATCACCAGAGTTTGTAACAGGGAAGGTTTTACTCTGTTGCTGGTGCTGTTTCACAGCCAGTTTGCAGGAAAAGAAAACCTCTGCGTCTAATGCTCTCCCCGGCGCTGCTTCTTTCGCCCCTCCAGACCCATCTACAGGTGCCTGCTGGGTGCAGTCCAAAGCAGGAGGCCCACATGCCATCTGCGGCATCCCTAGGGAGCCCCCAGAAGATCCTCGTAGAAATTCACTTGGATTTTTATTTCAAGCAGCATTAACTCTCATTCCCCTTCCTAACCTCCCCACTCAGCGACAAAGTATTTATTCAGGTATGGACAAAAAAAAAATAACAAGCAAAACCACGGAGAACACTGTTCCTGCCAACCAAACACTGATCAGGGGCAGAAGCTTTGGGTCCAACTGTCCTTCAATTTACAGAGACAGCTTTCCATGCCAAACAGGAAAAAGCTAGAAAATTCAGAAGTGAAGGTTTCTGCTTTGTGCTCCTCCAGCCTCAATCTTGTTTCCTTTTGGTTTGGGGATTTTTTTTGTAGCAATAGGCATTGCTTGGTGCATATAGATGCTGCTCTTTGTAGCATTCAGCCTGCAGGATAGCAGAGTTTACTTCCTTGTGACACTGTTAGCACTCACCCTGTCTTAGTAGACCTTAACCATGTGACATTACTGGCATACTAAAGCAAGCTTTTAAATTTTAATACTTTTATAAATAAAAAAAGGCTTGATTTTTGGCAGATTTGAGATTGGTCACAACAATGAAGAAAAGGGCTGATAGCTGTGACATGAGATCAACTTTTTTAAAAAGCATCCATTACTAATGAATGTAGTCTAAATATTTAGATATTATTTGGTTTAATTCATTTCCAAACGGCAAAGAGCTACTAAACAAAGTATTCCTGTTTACCTTAATATTCACAATTTTGTCTTTATTACAGGAGAATTTTAAAACAACAGTGACATTAAATGGGAGGTGGTCAGAAGGAACCAAGGGATCAGGATCCCAAGTGTCACCGCTCTGCAGAGGAAGTTCCTCTCCAAAGAGCAGCAGGAGCTTTTCAGAGTCCTGCCCCAAATTAGCAATAATATTAAAGGCAAGTGTTGCGTGATTATACCAGCACTTCTCATATTTTCTCCCCAGCACCCCAGCATGCTGTATTAATTCAATTCTTCCCTTGGGATGGACGCATGAAATAGCATAAAGAGATGCAAAATAGCATGCTACCATTTTTAGCAGGGGAGCTTATTTGTGATGTTTTCCATAGCACTGCATTCTCCTTAAGAACCAGAGGGCACAGTTAGTTTAACAGGGTTTGTATGTGACGATGGCTCCAGTACGCATCCTTTGGGCAAGTCCACGGGACATAGCAACCAGTTGGGATTATCAAGCTGAAGCGTGCATAGGTGTCTCCCCTGAAAATTAGCTGTGGTCAGAATACCCCGGGTTGTCGGGCACACAGGGCTGGCTGAAAATCGTTTCCCGCTGGCAGAGGAGCAGCAGCCTGGTCATGGACCTGACCTGAAAGTTACCTCCCTTCCCCTTCACTGAGCCTGTGGCAGGAGCCAGAGCAAGCACACAGAGGACATGGCGGGAGCTGGAGGTTCAGAAAGGTGTGATGAGTGGCAGGGAAAACTGAATTATGAAGGAGAGAGGTGGCTGGTCAGGAAAGGAGGGAGGAAGGCGACGGCTCACCAGGCTGAGCCTTCTGTGCTGCTGCGGAGGAGCAGGGGAGGCTGCGTGTGTACTCTTCTAGTAGGCATGCCAAGCGTAAGGTTGCTGCTCATAGGAAAAGAGTTTCAGCAAATAAGCGCATTCTTTGTAATGCAAAGGAGATGTTTCATTACGAACTGGTTGAGGAGCGTTACTCCGGCTCCGTGGATGCATGAAACAGAGAGGCGGCATCCTGACCCATATGGCGTGACCCAGCTGTCAAGGCACCACAGCTGCACAGGCCTGAAAGCTCGTTTTCTGAAAACATCACACAGAGTCAGCTTCTAGGCTTTTAAACCCTTGAACTTAAGTGTGTGGCAACTCCCAGAAGGAGTATATCCTACAGTTGCTCAGTGTGCAAGCACAGCTATGACCTCAGCATTTAAAACAGTATCTGAAATACATTTTAAGCAAGAAAGTAGCAAAGCCACTCACTTCAGTATATGGCTTAGACAAAATACAGACTAGCTGGCATCTTTTTGGCTTATAATACCACACACATGGCCGCAGTGTGAATCTTGCCCTGACAAAACCCTGCGATGCTTGGGTTGCAAATGTTGTTGAGAAATCCTTAACCTCCCGAAGGGGACTTTTTTTTAAACAGTTAAAAATATTTCTATCCAGCATCAGTTCTGCAGTTTTCCCCTTTAATGAGTGAAACCAAAGTGTGGGGTCCAACTTTTCTGCCACTCTCCTACCATACAAATATGATGCTGGCGTGTGCTTCGCGCCGCCTTCCCCCATCACCCAGTGGGTGAATTTTGTAGCCTGCCTTGTTAGTGGCACAGCAGGCCGCCAAAAGGAAACCGAGTTGTTTGTACGAGATGAGATGTTGGGCTGCCAACTGTTATAAATCTTGTGCTACTTACAGCTTCGGCTTTTCTTCAAGCCTACTCCACCCCCTGCTGTGGTTTCGACTGTTGGAGCAACATTAGGAGGCACAACTGAAAGCAGTGATATTGGCATTTGTGGGGAAAATGCGAGGAAGAGGCTAGACAGAAATGTTTCATTGCAAGAGCTGTATGTGTAAGACCTGTAGCCGCAGAGATTTGGGTCCTGTGATGGTGGAAAGGGGATTTGCTCCTGCAATATTTACCTGTAGCTGTACCCATTGCCACCAGCTTGTTTTGTAAGTGTAACTGCTTGTAACCTCACACGTGCTTTTCCACTGTCATATCATATTAAATGAGCTATAATTGTAGTCTATTAGAGTGCAATAACCTAAAAGTGATAGTGCATGACAGCACCTGTCAACACGTCATGGAGGATTTTATGGAATGTTGAATTATACCCATTTTATACCACATTAATGAGGCAGCTCATTCTTATCCAGTCATAAATAAACAGGTTTCAATTTCTTTATACACCATGAGAAGCTTTGTTTTTTTTCTTTTGCAGAGATACCCACAGAAGTCATGATGAGGTGATCTATCACTTGAAAAAGAGTATCAGAGTATGGTCATTAATGACAGTGATGATGGTATTTTTATCACTATTAGTTGCTCTGTGAATACATCTTGGTGGGACTGTTTCTTTCCATTTTTCTGGAGAAGAAAATAGAGAAACACATAAAGAAAAAACAAGATTGGTTGTCCCTAATAAAGTTTTAATATAAAATAAATGAATTGTCTGATTGCTTCAGCAGCACCCAAAGAACGGACTGATATGGGCAGAAACCTGCTCGCCTTAAGATCAATGCTGTGCTGGGGCCTGGTTCTCCTCATAAACTCTTTAAGTCAGGTTTTAAATGGGGATGGAAAGAGAAAAAAGAGAAATGACAGTAGGGAGAGGAAAGACAGAGAGCGAGAGGCTTTCAGCCAAATCAAAAGAAAAGCAAACGTATCAAAGTGCATGTATAGTGCCCATTATTTTCCATAACCTAACTGGATCAAGGTGTCTTCATTTCAAATAGCTGCTTAGGCTTCAGAACCATAAATAACTGCCGGTACTCTTGTGCTGAGCCCATGTGAGGAGAGGTCGATACAATCCCCTCCAAGCGAAGATCTCTCCTCCCTGACCCAGGCAGAGGCCCCGTGCACCAAATACACCAGATCGGTGATGCTGAGAGATGGATGTGGGAAGGGTGGTCATGTTAGACAACTTCTTTCCTTTTCTTGCTCGAAGTTACTCAGCTAATGCAAGTAGAAGTAGCCCGTTCAGTAATTTTAAAGTGCATATAGAGTATGATGTGCAAAAATAAAGCACGCTTTTGAGAGAGAGGACTAATAAAGAGTGGATTATAAGAGAGAGATAATAAGAGAGAAAATACTTTCAATATAAGGAGAATTAAGGGGTTGGAAGGTAGGAACCTGCTACTAACCAAAACAATCGCTAAATCCTGTTCCTTTGCCAGGCACCTCCTGCAGGGTCCATGCGATGGGTGCCTTTCGGGGTCCTGGGAGCTTCCACTCCTTGTTTATCTTTGAACTGTTACAGGAAGAAGAGCAACCTTGAAAGCACAGCCCACAGGAGGCACGCCAGCTTTTCCCTAGTGAGTGAAAACGAGACATTCAGCCTTGGGAGCTGACACCCAGGCAGCCAGCATGACCAGACACCAATCTCCCCTGTCTTCGGCTCCACACGGGACCCCCGAGTGTCCCTCTGCACCCATGGTCGCCGCCAGTTCGCTGCAGGAATGATGACTTTGTAACACCAGTGCAAATCCATGACAGGTATCTGAATACTCTGACACCACACATTATTTTATTCTGGTTTATTTCTTAGGACTGGTAATTAGTAATTTTACCAGTAGCGGTTTGGATGGACTGCTTAAGAATAACTACTTTCTGCATTTGTCAAGCCTTATTTACTTATTTACATATTACCTTAAAAAAACCCTACAGAATCACTTCACTTGAATATTTTTCTCTGTAGTCTTAGCTTTATAACAGAGGAATGGGTTTAGAATTACATCCTTTGTCTCCAACAGAAGTGAGTTAAAAATCTTCATTTAAAAATTAAATCGTTATTTCCCTCAAAAGTTGTTTGCAACCTTTCTTCCAACAAATGTACTATCCTGTGAAAGCAAGGTGGAAGGACAGAGGGGACCACTGTCATTAGGTACTAGGCAAACCAATCAGGTCAAAATTGTTCTTGACTTTGGCTTGATATGGCTAATAATTTTGACTGAAAATAAGACTATTTTTAAAAAGAGAAATTATTTCCATATTTTCACAATATTTCAACCTTTTGTTCAAAAGCTATTATTTCTGAACTTCTCTAAATTAAAAATGCACTTAACGAGCATTTCAGTTCCCCCAACTAAATGAACCATTAACTTTGACTTCAACCCTGAATCAATTTTTTTAACTTTTTTTTTAATTTTGCCAGGAAAGCCAATAAAATTTTATGTTTCAGGTCAGTCCAAAATGAATGATTTTTTTCTTCAGTTTGACCAGTGAAGTGAAAAATCAATTATTCACACAACTCCACTTTAGAATGGCTAGGAACTGTCTAATTGTGCATGTAGGCAGTTACTTACTGTGTGATCTTTACTACTCTCCTAATTCCTGCTCTTTCCCCTCCTAACTGTTGTTGTATTTTGTTCTAAGTCAAACCGTAGACTGTTACGGGCAGACACTTTGCCCTCCGGTACGTCTGAAATGTGTGTGTAGGGCAATTATCCCTAAAGGTGGCACATTGCTGTGTCCATTACGTGTCCGTCAGCCTTCCCTAACACCCAGATGCCTTCCCCGTCACTGCGAGTGACATTCCCAACATGCAGGATTCATGACCTTCTATTT
Source organism: Pygoscelis adeliae (assembly GCF_000699105.1). Taxonomy (NCBI): domain Eukaryota; kingdom Metazoa; phylum Chordata; class Aves; order Sphenisciformes; family Spheniscidae; genus Pygoscelis; species Pygoscelis adeliae. The sequence continues at coordinate 1,052,428 of NW_008825016.1, read as the reverse complement.
TCTTCTGAAAGTAATAATTCAGTTTTACGGACTAATCATTTAACCTTTCGTATTGGGCCCGTCCACTGCTGTGTGAACTGGAAGCCAACTCAAGGAAGGAAACACAACAGAAACCTTGCAAATCTCCATAGCAGAGGGAGAGCTAAGTGTTTGATTTTGAAACTGGAAAGCAGATGAAAGAAGCAGCAAATGACAGAGAAGGTTGGAAGAGTTTCGTTTCTGCCTGCTCGCCAACGCTGGCAAAGGAAGAATAGATAAATGAATGAATGGCTCTTGGTGTACATATAATTACCAGATCATTCAAATACATCTTTATCTTTCACTCTCTCTTCCAGCTTTTTTGTTGTTTGGTTTGTTTGTTATTTTTTTCTTTCTTTCTTTCTTAAAAGAAACATGTGGTACTGTTTTCTGGTCTCTGCTTAGACTGGTCTGAGTCTATTTCAGTGGACTTAAACCTCATTTACACTGTGGTAGCAAAGCTTTCTTTGCATCCCAAGAATAACACTTTAAATAAGATGAGATGTGCTGTAAAAATGTTTGATTCCTCCTCAAAACCAAACGGATATTTCACCCTGACCCAGACAAATGGCAGATTCTGCTAAAATCTCGCTGTAGCAAGCAGGTACAGAGGAGAAAGCAAGGTTTCATTCATACAATAGCCTCCAGATTACTCTCAATCATCCATAAGTAACTCCGGTGTTGTTTTGGTTTTGGTTTTTCTTTAATGATTTTTAGTGTCCTTATAAAGTTTCACTGCATCCCTCTTCACCCCATAACTAACAACGCAGTTGTCATAAATCTGCCTTCAAACAACATGATACGCAGCCTGAAAAACATGTTTCTCTCTGAAAGGGGACTCACTGGCAGCTTGTGAAACAAGCCCCTTTCTATCTGCAAAGCATTTCCCATACATCTGACTGTACCTATAAGCCAGCTCTCTACCACTGTGCACGACCAAAGCTGATGGAGAATCCCGGCGTTGGACTACCGCGTGGTGTTTCAGTGCATTGAATAAACACTGGTGGGGAAGACCATGAGCAATTGGCATGAAGCTTCCACAGAAATCCTGATGCTAGCCTAGAAAAGTGACCTTTCTCATCCTGTCCACTGCCCTCCACACTGTTATTTTCCAACAGCAAAAAACTACGGTTGTAGATCTTCTTTGGGATCCTAGGTTAGAAGGCAAGCGATGGCAAAGGTAGCCAAAGAAAGACCATCGCGTCCAGACCCCAAGGCCAGAGTCCAGACCCCAAGACTAGTAAGACTTTAGTCCAAAAGAAGAGCTAATATTTTTGGTGCCAGTCATGGCCTCCACAGCCCCGGGTGCAGGCCACGGTCCCGCACAGAGCGTGCGAGAAGGAATCAGCACCTGAGACTAGGACCACGAGGGACAACTCTGGAAGCAACATCCTACATCGCTAGCAGAAAACTACACACCATTTTGCATGTAGGGAACATACCATGGAATAAATTGTACCTACTTAATTAACTACTTCGCAGTTCTATATTATTAGCTGCTGAGGGCAACTGGCGGCTTGGCACTGTAAGCAGTGTGGATTACATACGCAGCCTGAACCTGCTAATTGAGTATGAGCAAGTGTATGCAGCTCAGCTGGCTCATGTCCCAGACCCTCCCGCACCACTAGCAGAGTGTCTCAGGGTCTTCTGCTGGACAGCCGGTGCAACTATGTAGGTTAAAATAGCGTCACCTCTGTAACCTACGCGTGGGGAACAACTTGCAGAGCACCAAATACCAAAATACCACATTTGAGCCCTGATTTGCAAGGGCTGTGCTGGGTATGGAAGGAGGCTTTCTTCTCCTCGGCTGCATTTCTAAATGAATTTTTATCTGACACCCGAGTACCACCCACATTTGCCAGCTGACGCCCTGAGTCAGGCTCTGCTCCTGGTTTTGTAAATTCCATGAAGACCCCGGGGACAGCCGAAGTGCAACAGTGAATAGATCTGGGGGCTTGGTTTTGGTTTTTGGGGTTGGTTTTTTTTTGCTACTCCTTCTCTCTGCCAGCAGAGTTTAGAAAGATCAGTGCAAATGATACAGACTTGTGTAACGCTTGACATCGATTTCAGCAACATCTGAGCTCTCTACAAAAGAAGTTTGCAGTTTAATTAGAATGGCTTACATCCAGCAACTGTGTTCAGAATAAACAAAAATTAGAGCATAGGGATGATTTTTTTCCTAACAGTACCTCAAAAAGGGAGAGGGGAGAATTTAATTCCACCCACACAGTCCGAGTTTGGTTTTAGAAGCACACTGCCAGGGCAGATGCTTGTGGTTGGAGGCCAAGGGGAGACGCCGCAGTCTAAGTTAGATGGGCTGCATGTCGTCCAATGTGCTAGTGGGAAAAGGGAGGGACCGATATTAGGCCTCTGCCCAGAACCCTTCTTTTTGTGGTCCCAACTCTGCATAAAGTGCAGGAAAGGATATATGAAGCCTGATTGTCTTCATGGATGATTTCTATGAACTACTCTTCTTGCTGAAAGTATCATGGGTAAATCACATTAGCTTTGATCTGAGCCTTTCCCAGCACCCCATAAAACACAGATTTGTACACCAGGGCATGAACACCACTAATAAAAGGGGTGCTTTTAAGGGCAAGATTTTATGGATCCATCTGCCAAGCATTTCTTCGCAAGAGGAGAAACACATCATGAGTCTAAGCAGATGCCAGGTCTCACCGACCTGTTCACTGCCAGCAAAACATCAAGCCATCCCCATGATTGCCTGACCTGGTTTCTACATTTTGGAGCTGAATCTGAAGAAACCACTGAGGCTCTGACTCTGAGGGAGGACTTCAGGGAATGGAGCGTGGCAGGAGATGATGCTGAGGGCACTGAAGTCCTTTCCCTGTTCACCCTTGACCAATCATGGTCCTCACCTGCAGAGTTATCCGAGTTCCTCCCAGGATGAAGGAGAGGGAAAGATGTACACCAGATTTATAATCAGTCGAGGAGATGTCACATTCAGCCTTCCTGATCTCTGAGAATGGCAGAGTGGAAGAACAGGCATTGCCACTGCATAAAACTGGTAAATGGCATACAGAAAACATAAGGGCGCTGCGCAAGGACATGGCTGAGTAAATGTGACCCCACATTCACAGAATTATGGAGTCATTTTAGTTTTGGAGGTCATCTGTTCTGACCACCTTCTCAAGACTGGGCTAGCTTTGACATTAGTAAATCAGACCCACTGTAGTGAGAGGGTTCAATCAGTCATGAAGGAGAACATGCTTTTTAGAGCCCTGGCAACACCCTCTGACACCTTCAGTCCCCTGGAACAGACAAAAGTTGCCCGAGTCCCTGATGAGGAACTGGGAAGGGACAAGCAGCCCACGCAGTGTTCAAGCTGCCGTGTAGCACTCATCAAGCCTTACCATTTGGCTGGGACAAAACTCTAAGAACTGAGCCCACCCCAGTTTTCCCAGAAAGCGAGGCAACTCAAGTCAAGCCCAATGTTTCTGTCACCAGCATGTCCACAGCATGCCTAAGAGAATCTTTCCGTGAGATGCTGAATTCCCCTCTGCCTCTTCACGTAGGCTGCGCTTACTGTGACAGAAAACATACTGCACAGGAGTACTCTGGGGTCAAAATACATGCAAAATGTTTCCAGATGAGTGTCCTTCCCACTGTCTCCCATTCCTGGTTTTCCTCTCTTCCCTCTTCCCTTGTTCTTGCTGATGCGGAGACTCCCAGTATTGCTTGGGAGAGGTGACCACTTAACCTGTGCCTCCCCAGGTCTCCAAACACCTTCCCAGCTGCAAACACAAGGGCAGAGCACGGGTGAGTGCTCACCAGAAGGGCGCATGCCCTGGGAGAGATGTACTATTTGCACAGACAAAAGCTCCTCCTGCACACCTAGGTGCCAGAAAACCTGACCACCCAAATGTTTGTGCAAAGGGAATAAAAGGAGCAGGAACGTGATCAGATGGAATCGCTAGCCAGCTTTAGCAAACATGGGCTCTAATTAATTTTTTCCTCCCATTGTTTACCCAGCTTTGTATGTAACTGAGAGCTGAACTGGGCTTATCAGTAATTACCAACAGTTCTGGAAACTTTACATGTTATTGTGCTCTGTTACTACACAGGGTAGTGATCCATGAAGATGGGTGTCTCTTCATTCATTGCTAAGCAATGTTTTAAAAAATCAGAAAACTCCTCCGAGCCGCTATTAGGGTTGCTGGGATGGAGGGGAAAAAAGG
>NW_008825016.1:1046140-1048148 GCF_000699105.1 Pygoscelis adeliae | reverse complement strand
GATGGAGGGGAAAAAATGGGGGGGGGATCAGAGGGTGGCTGCACATCTGTTTCGGATCTAATTATGAAAGTTTCTCGGACGTAGCAGCGTGCTACCTCAGCGGCAGTGTCAGAGGATGCTCTGCCTGCAGCCAGGCTCCTTCCCCAGCCCCGGAATTGCATTTTCCCATTCCATAGTGACACCTGCTGGGAGCAACTGAGCGGAGACTCCCCTGCTGCTCCGCTTGGCAAGGGGCTGCGGAGTGCAAAATGAAAAGGGTCTATGGCAATCAGGCAGATTGATTCTCCTCCTTTCCTTGCAGATTGAGCCGGGCACTTATCAGAGGGAAAACGGATCTCTGCGGCATGATTAATGCTCAGAAACACCCTGCGCGAGCAGCCCCTCAGAAGCACTGGAGCATCAGCCGGGGGCCTGCAGGAGAAAGGAGTGAAGGAGATCGAAGGGTCGTTTGGACGTGGAGGGACAAATTTAGCCCGTGTGGCAAGGAGGTGAAAGCAGGTGTGAATTTGTCCCCTTTGCAGAAGCTGAAAGGTCACTCGAGAGGAAAGGTCACGTTACACTTGCTGTTTGCTGACAGTCTTTCTGTAAATAGTGGCCACTGTAGGAAGACAGTATCCTGGGCCAGTACCTTTGGTCCGATTCGATATGGCCATCCTTACGGCAGCCCAAACTGTGGCTTCTCTGTGCTTTCTGTTCTCCTTTCCTCCTGAGGATTTCACTGCTCCTACTCAGCATTTAGATCCCATCATGCCTGGCATGTGGGCTGCAACGCACGCACGCAAAAACCAGGGAAACTGAAAAATCTTGCCCTAACCCTGCACTTTCCCTTCCCCCACTCGAAGCTGAAGGGAAAAGACAACCCATCAGAAAAAGTGCCAAAATGTTTTAGAACTAAATGACAGACACCAGAGTCATCATACTTTTTCCTCGGCAGGATAGTATTTTCTGTAATGTATTTTTAACAGTGAGGAGTGATGGGAGGGAAGCCACTTAAATCTAATGCAAACGGAGGATTTGTCAGGTACACAGTTTGTATAATGTCATACCTAGAAAATGTTATACAAGTGGAGGGATTATGGAGAGGAGAGGCATTTCTAAAATTGGAGGCCTCCTTTTAGGGCTTTAGCACCCTCACTCTTCCAGATCACTGGGAACGTTTTTCTCCGAGGAAGGGCAGGAGCCTATCTCAAAAAACTGTGACAGCTCTCTAAGCTACATGTTACTTAAGAAACTTCGCTCTCCTTCTCACTGCTACCTCTTCCAGTTTTTGCCAACTGCTGCTTCTCCTCATTTCAGCTCCTCAGTGATCCCCAACCATTTTAACCACAGCGGGGCATTTTCCAATGCTTCCAGGCTGTTTTCTTCCTCCCTTCAAGGCAGCAGCAGCTTCTGTGACCAAAAACCTTATCTAATATGGAGGCTTCCCGCTGTTTTGGTTTGGTTCCAGCCTTGGCTTAAAGGTGTTGGAAACGGGACCATTTGCCTGGCTGATGCCGAGTGACAGCAGCAGTTATGAGCACGTCTGGAAATTCTTCACAGCAGTGGTTCGATAGGGTTAATTGTGCTGACCTCATTTAAAAAGCACTTTGAGATCTTATGAATGAATATAAGTGTTCAAAAAAACCCCCATGTATTATAGTTGTTAATATGTATTACTCTCACGGCTAATTATTTAAGCAAGAAATTATCGAAGCACCCGTTTATAGCAAAGAGTAGAGCAGCGCTGGGGGAACAGGAGTCTGGTAGGCCGTACAGAGCTTTTAGCACAACGTTTGGGGCTGTCCTGCCCCCAGAAACGGCCTTTGCTGTTATTAAGGTAACACAAGACTCCCGTGAAGGGTAAAACGCGCTGAGGTGTATTAGCCTCAACTCCCTGAAGGCCGACAGACTTGAAGCCCCCCAAATAAACAGGGAGGCCGAGAGGCTTTGGGACGGAGAAAACCTGAGCGAACAGCAAACGCTCCGCGACGGGAGGAGAAAAGCCAGGCCCTCGCGAGCGCTAACAAGC
>NW_008825016.1:1019121-1046005 GCF_000699105.1 Pygoscelis adeliae | reverse complement strand
TGCTGGAAACGCCGCGGTTCTGCCGCAGCCCGTCCTGCCCCTTGGCGCCGGGCAGACCTCGCCGCAGCAACGCACCCCTGGCCCACGCGCCCCCTCTCCGAAGGTTTCGCCGTCATCTTCCTCCAGCCCGCTCTTAGGAGTCGCTGGGTGAGAGTGAACAGCGGCGGGCTGACAAGGGGAGGCGGCAGCTGACGGGATTTCCATCCTGCGTACGGTACGTGGGTTATGGCTTGCACAGGGGTAACGTGGATATTACCCGTGTCCCCTCTGAAGCTAAACAGCAAATAGACATCTCTACAAACGCGGTGCAGGTTGCAGTTCTTCCTTCACAGAGAAAGCGGCTGGCGGGCATCCTTGCCTTGCGAGGGGAGAGTCCGTTTTTGCCAGCCGTTTGTCCTGCGCTGATAGAACAGGTAGTTCAGAAGCTCATGCGGTACGAGTGCCCTTTTCCCATGTAAAGCCACGCCTTCAGCATTCTTCATCCGTGGCACCCAGGTGCACTGAAAAGCTGGCACGGGCTAAACGCTTTTTGTTAAATCGCTCTCTCAGGGCCCTGTCTTTTTCTATTATTGAGCAGTTTTTAAACACTCTTGCATCTAAAGGTATCTCTGTGTCTAGACATACAGGCGATAACTGAACAGGCAGTGTGTTTGTGCTGGAATAAGGATCTGAACGTACGACTGTTCAAAGAGTTTCGGATACCAAGATGGAGGGCATACTGTTCAAAGAGTTTCGGATACCAAGATGGAGGGCATTAGCTTCTAACTGGGGTTTCTACTCTGGTCTCTCTAGTTCATGAATTTCTTCCCTCTCTGAGTGCAGAAGCTCCTTATTAAAATAAAGAGCCCATAGCTGATTCATGCAGAGTCTTCAAGGGATGCGCTCATTTCGCTGGAGCAGCGGAGATACGGGCACAGATTACCGAGGGCAATCTGAAGGGTATTTCACTGTCATTGAAATATGCACAGAATTTGTTGGGGTTCTTTTTCTGCAGAGAAAAAATGTCAGACATGCCTTTTTATAGCAATTAATAATTGGAATATAATTACCTAATATTCCCATGCAGCTGAGTTACAAAGTAATGCTTCTTACTGCAGAAACATTATCCAAATATTTTCCTGTTGGGTGAATCACAGGTTAGAGTTATAAGAGGGTCTCATGTACTAGAACCAGCTGTCACCGTCCTGTCTTTGAGCATGTACGTCATTGCCTTGTGACACTGATTTCTATGGGACTGTTCGTACAATAAGGTACTACTAGGTTTTCATTAGGGCTAGAAAAACTAAGCTGATAGGAGCTGGGGGTTTTTTTGATCAGGTTTTTTTTTTCTGATAGTGACTAGAAGCAAGTACCTCCTGTGGACTGCATTCTCTGTAGAACCAGAGAGTTAGTAGTCTATCAGAAACATCTTCCAAGGAAATACAAAGCTCTGCACAGCTTCTATACAATACTGTATCAATCCAGCTGAAGAGTCACAACCTACACGTACCACGTTCTGTTCTGATTCCCACCAGGCTCATTTCCTCAGACACAGCTAACATTTGGAAAACCCACAAATTAATGGTGTGTCATGCAGCTTCAAGAACAAACCAAACATTTGCTGTAGGCAAAGGTGGAGCTACAGCGATGGGAACACCATACTGGCACACTGGGCCTTGTTTCTGTGGGTAAGGCAGGGAGCATAGCCCAGGTTATAGGTCCTCCTCTCTCTTTGACCAACTCTGCCTTGCACGCCACAGCATAGTCACCATCAGCCGGCAGAGTCCAGTACTCAGGCTAACTTTTTGGGAGCTAGTTGGTATGCCCAGGGTACATTGCTACATAGACATCTCTGGAGACCGCATTTTAAGCTGTATCCTCCCACGTCTGGACCCCGGTGTGGGTCCTGGAGCAGCTCACGTAGCTGTGCAGGCTCATCTCAGCACCAGGCATGTCCAGGACTGTTGTGTGCATGGCAGCAGCACACCAGCACCTCAAAGCATGCGGTGCTCCGAGGGAGTCTTAGCACTTCCCTCCCTAAAGCCTGCTCCTCGGGGAAGGCTGAAAGCTGTGCTCTTCTACAGGATTATGTGATGTACATGCCAAAGACACAAGGTACATTATAACCTTAGCACTAGTCCTGGAACATACAGGAATATGCTTTGACTAGCAAGCTGCTATTTAAGGTTCAGGGCAAAGCTTTAAACCCTGAAAAGGTTTTGATGTAATTGCTGGGGGGGGGGTGGAAGGAGTGAAAGGATTACATACGAAACTTCAGTTTCCTAATCAATACCTGCTGGAGCTCCTGGGTAAGCACTATCACATATTTCCTAAGAGAGGTTAAATGCAAGCTGATCACCCCAGCTCCTCAATTTAATGCATCTATCAGGGTTAACAATGACCTGGGTATGAAATCAGTCACTTTATTTCCTATGGAAAATTCTCCTATTCTCCATTAATAAAATAATTAAATTCCCTGCAGTGTAAAGTATTTATTGGTTAATTCTTCTTGGGAGTCGCTTGTCTTGACTTTGTTCAATGTTTCGTAAAATTCAAGATTAGGCTCATTATATTAAGAGCAGCATTCAAATCTATTTCAAATCTTATAATGGCATCCTCTCCTGCTACAAAATCTCGTCCTGGACTGAATAAGAGAAGACAAAATTAGTCCTTTTCAAGAAACAATCATCAAAGATCAATGACCATCAAAGCGCTTTACTTGGGGGAAAAAAGAAAGAGGCCAAATTTCAAGATAGTGCAGTCAGTGAGACTGGAGTGCTTGAAGCTGGTGGAATTTTTTTAAGTCATTCACAAATACTATATCTACCCTTGACAGGTCATTTCATTCTATTTAGCACTTTTTATTCTCTGTGGTTTATAAGCTCTTAAGCAAATGTAAGAGGTAGGAAGAGCTAACGTGTCTGATAATACACTATATCAGGCTGACAACCTAACTGAATTTCCCTTGTGGTGCTAGCAAAATGCTGTTCCAAAAAGGAATAATGCATACAAAAAAAAAAAAAAAAAAAGGAGAAAAGGGGGAAAAAAAGGATCATAGAGATCATGCCGTCACATTTAATTTCAGAGAACAAAACCTGAAGCTGATTTCTCTTTAGATCAGTTGTATACCAGTTGGAACATGGGTGCCTAGCACTGCGACAGAGTAATATGATCTGAGCTTTAAATAGCTGCCAAATAACCATGTGGTGGCTGGCAGCATTAAACGTGTTGCAATGAGAGTGATCTGTTTCAAAGTAAAGCCACATAACAGAGGATAAGTCAATCTGATGTGGTATAGAAAAGGAGGGGGGGAACGTTTTTCATTATCTTTCTGGGTTTCTTTCTGTTTTAAACGTGTTTCCATCTTAAAGATGCATTAATTTAAGAACTTTTTCTTAAACTGTTTAAAACCTGAATCATGTGCAGGTCATTTCAGAGAACATCTCGTTGGGCACCTGGGGCACAGGGTGGGGGGGGATGGTGCGCCAAACGTGAAGTACCACCGCTGAGACCATCCCCTTGCTGCAACCCAGTTCAGAGTGGCTGCCTCCCAGTGTGAAAGGCACCTTCTGTGTGTCCCCCTAGTTGGTACTACATGCATTCTTGGCAGTTTTTAGGAACAGATAAGGAACAGATCTACGGCAAATAACACGGGGTGACTTCCGCTCCACGCCCTCCCCTTATCCTCACAGTAAAATGTAGAGTCTTGCAGCACCCCATGAGGCCCCTCTGGGCTCTTTGGGATGCAGGGAAAAACCAGGTTTGCAGAGTTTGGAGGTGTCTAACATAGGAGGTGCTGCCAGCCCTCCATTCCTTCTTACCTTCATGTCAAATGGCTGTCCTTGATCCCTATTGTCAATGTGTCTCCTGGGTAGATGAGCCACATTGTGGACTGGAAAGATAGACCAGTTTAAACTGGTGACGTGAGTAAGAGAAATGGAGGGAAAAGTGGCACTGTAAATACTTGTGATGCTTCATCCCTTCTGTCACTTTTGATTATAGATGACTGACTTCTGTTTTCAATTTCAGTATCTCCACTGACTTCAGCACCATCAATCCTGATTTACTCTAAGTTAACACAGCAGAATTTCATGTGAACATACTTTATCTAGTCCTCACTGCCTGGATCACATGGCCGAAAGTACAGATAGGAACAGGAGAGCCAGGGGAAAACCCAGCTGCTGCATCAGAAGGTAAATAGCTCATTTAATAAGAGGTACAATATGACTTCCTAAAAGACAATAAGCATAACATACTTTGCAGCCAGTTAGGCTTTTGCAAGAATGGGGACACATCAATACCAACACTACGAACGACCTTCCTACTAGCAGTTTACTAGCACACTATAGAGTACAGACTCAGTTGCAGCAGCTAGGCACCCTGCAGAGAAATAGACCAGGCTTTATTTTGCATTTCCTCAAAGGAGAACATTGCTTTACCTCACTAACATCAATGTCAATAAACAGCCACACATTTCATGAAGGTCAGCTCCAGTGAAACTTCCAGCAGCCACCCCAGTGTGTAACAAGGATGAACCCGGGGCAAATGCTTTTCTGACTGTTTTTGTCTGCAGCTGCCTTTGCCACGTTGTGTCAGCGCGTCCCCCAGGAATCCACAACAGCTGCACAGCGGGCTGGCAGAGGGCATCGCAGAGGGACGCTCACCCTCCTTTCTCTCCCTCCATTCTTACTGCCTCCTCCGTGGGCGGTCACAGTCCTCACTGTGTTTGCACTGGACAAGCAGATGATTGTCAGATTGAAAGTAATCAGAAAATGCTTCTTATCTACCTGTTCCTTTTACCATCACTTTTCCAAACGTTACTCAAAAAAAAATAAATCTCTTTTCTTCCAACATGACCATAGGCTATTAAGCCCGCTAGGCAATTAAAAATAAAAACCCCAAAACCCTATAGGTTTGTGAGGAACACAGTTCTTTGACCAATTTCACAGAATATTTTGATTACAGTATTTAATCCCCTTTACAATCTTTTACTCAGCTCTAATCATGAAAATCCCTGCATCGCCGCCAAGGATTTTCTAGACAAAAGCATATCTGGAAGAATGCCATGGAGTGAGTCTCCTTAGCTGGCCTGTCTTCCCCGAGTTCTTACAAACCCATTCCCCTGCACACAGCTTTTTAATGAAATCAGAACAACAAGAGTTAGACTGTGCTTTTAGGTAGTATCCATACAGAAATGCCTCCCCACCACCCTCAACACTGTTCCCTGGTCTGCAGCAGCTACTTATTACACATCATATGCTCAGCTACATACGTGTTTTGGAGGGAGCAAGCAACCTGTCCACACTATTTCAGAAGGAACCTGACTCCCAGTTCTGCCGTTAGAAGAAGGTGGTATCCAGTTAAACCAAATGGATAGAGCTACAGACTATTGCCAAAAGTGTGAGTCTGAGTGAAGAATTTATGAGTACTCCAGCAATTTCTACTGATGCCAGAAAGGCTTCCCGAAGTTTCTAAGGAAACCCTCAGAAACACCTGGATCTTCAACGGCCATTACGCCTGCAGTCTGACCCGAAGGGTTGCCTCCAGGAGAGGCCACCTCGCACACAAGAGTGCAGCCAATTTAGCTGCATAATGGAGAGAGTTCTGAAGATGCACATGGGCTGAATTAAGGGCTCCACGGGAGCCTTTGGCTCACTCCTTGCAGAGTTTATTAGTTGCTGCTGCACACATGGTTAGGCGTGCTGGAAGAAGTCCAGCTCTGAGGCACCTCTCAATTCCTCCAGCTTCTAAAAGTTGCAAGAAAGTGGCTCAAGCGATTGCCCCCTCTAAGCTCTTGGAGAAGGACTCTCCCCTGCAGAGAAGCAGACGTGGTTTGGGAGGGGTACCTAGTCAAATAACTCTTGATTATTGAATTTACCTCCACAATTACCAGTGAGTATCTTAGACTGTAAAGGGGGTAAATACCAACAGATTGTATTATTTGAGAAACAGTATGTGATTGTGTAATTAAGGGCAGGAATATAATACCATATGCACAAGGGGCAGGGTTAATTTCAGCATTTCCTGACTAACCAAGGTCATTATGGTGTAACCCTAATGTTCTCCGGATGGCTATCATTTCTATGGAGTTCATATATATGCTTATGAATATTTGCTTAAAATTCACCCATCATACTCTCTGACACAGTAATTAAAAACACCATGTTAGCTGCCAATAAAAATATTTTTGTGATTTGGTAATTATTCCAAACCTCATAGTCCCAGCTCCCACACCCCCCGCCCTTGTTGTCTTCCTGTTCTATAATGTATAAAGCTAATCTTCATGATGGAAAAATAAATAAGTAGCAGGGAAGGCTGGAAAGCGTCCAATCACAAAAGCTCCTGAAATGGAAGCAACATCCAATCTGGCCCACCACATCTTCTAGGTGGGCACTCCATTCTGCCTTTTAGTGATGCTTTCAGTATTCATAACAGCTGTGGAATTAAGCATTATGAACAAGAAGAAACCAACATGCAGTCTTTATTTTTCCCCATCAGTCCCAAACTATTCTGCATTGAGTTACAAAGTGGAAACCAACGCACTCTCAGATGGATTTCATTTCAGCTTGGGCCCAATGCCAGACAAAGTCTTCCCATTGCTAAAACTCCACCCCATCTTTTCCATACCATGCATACAGTCCCATCCTCACCCATCTTCCAAACATATGCACACACGCATACACAGAGAACCAGCCACTCCTGCAATACAGAACCAAACCCACCTCCCCGGCTGTCTTAGCTAGTCTCATTGCTTTCCCTGGGATGACTAGTAGGCAAGTTGGATTTGGTCTGTAATGCCGACTTTTAATATTTGGGAAAATGAAGGCTACATAAAACATACATTTTCATGTCCTAAATATTATCTTCATAATAAACCTTTTTTAATAAAAAAGTCATTTTACACAACCAGGAAAATGTTTGTTGGAGGAGCCAATTATTCCATTAAAAAATAAAAGCTTTAAAACTGGATTAAAATATTAATGCTATAATTCAAAGTACCATTTTGGCATAACTTCAGCTAGTGATTTAACTATGCCATATTGGGTTATAGAATCATGCAACAAACATGGATTTCAGAATACAGAGTATACAGCTTTCAAATGCATACAGAAAAGAGAAATGTGCAACGGAAGCAGTTAAGCTTTTACATGTACAGACTAGCACCAGGTTGCTGTTCACGACAATTGTCTTCCCTCTCGTCCTCTTCCCATGGATGCTGCATGAACAACTGCGCTCTATTTTTATAAAGTGCAGACATGTTTGCTTGAATAAAGCTAAGGCAAGTAGTGGAAAACAGGAGAGGAGGTAGATTGAATTACTGTGTTTGAATGTTTGTTTTCTCCTCCACCTTGTACCATTCTCCACGAGCAGAAGCACAAAGTAAATGTTAAAAGACAAATGTATAAAATGTTGATTTGGCCCATTTCGTGTTGGGCTTTTGGTTGCAGAAAATTTTTGCCTTCCTCTGTTTGCAAAACTGCAAAAATGCTGCTAATAGTACAATATGGAGAACCACATGAGTACTTTCTAAAGAATTAAAAACAACTAGTTGGGACTAAAGGTGGTTTCTTCCTGTACTGAGTTTTGTGTCCTTTACCCTGAAACAAGTAGCAGAAGAACTTCCAGAAGTCTGCCTGCATACTTAGGATCGCCATAATGGTAATAATGTATAAAATTGTGTTCCGGTTTACAATTGTCATGAAGTTTCACTAGGATTCCTGTACTCCCTTCAGCAGTGTATCACTAGTCTGAGTGTAAATAAATGGCACGCCCTACCAACAAGAACAGCATCCCTGCTAATAAAGCAAAAAATCCTCCTATAGGAGCCAGCAAAAAAGACCAGCCATAGCGTACATAAACAGCAAAGTCTGGGCAAGCCATTTTTTTCATGGTTGTGTAGTTTTCCAGATCAGCCACCGCCTGGACCCAGATGACATACATCACGACTACCAGCGAAAACAAGACACCTGGAAAAGAAACACCGGGTTTTAACAACAGAGTGTGAGACAAATGCTGAGTGCATTTACTCTAATACCTAGAAACCCATCAATGCTTGAGGCCTCGTCTGCAAGGCACCGTCAGGCACCACTGGATATTTCTTTGCCTTTGGCTTCCTCTAACAAGCACTATCCCCACCTTGCTTCTGATTTGCACAGAAAGGCATACTCCCATGAGAAAGCACATATCTGGTTTTGGTGGGCAGACCGAAACACAGGTGTGTTTAGGGACAAAATTCAGGCAGGTATTTACCGTTTCGAATTCAGGAGCTGAGGGAAGGGGAAGGGGAAGGGGAAGGGGAAGGGGAAGGGGAAGGGGAAGGGACGGGACAGGACAACCTGGAAAAAAAGACCTACTTTTGCTTCCCAAACTCTGATATTGTTTCTATCACAGTGTTTTGGATGAGATACGAAAAGGGGAAAGGGGTAAGAAATCTTTCTATCATCTTCACCTCTCTACATTTTGCTTTTTTTTTCTTATGAAAAGGGCTTTGTTTGGAACATACTACCTTCAGAGTATTCTACTCAAATATTTTGCAGACAAATTCAGATGTGTTTCATCCAAAATCCTCCACATTAGAAAAGAAGTTCCTGGTATAGGAACAAAACCCAAGAATAATTAAATAATAGCTATGAAGCAGGCTATTAGTGTTAACCTCAGATTGGATACAACAGTTTCCTGGAATTAATCCACTACATAATTCACAGCCTTTTCCCAACCACTCCTCTGAAAGGCCTTTGGATTGTTTACACATGATAGTAATAGGAGCACATGTCCTTACAAACTTTGCTAATCTCTTTGTTACTAGGCACCAGAAGGAGATATAAGAAGAAAGTGCTTTCCAAAGTATCAGTTGCATGCCTAATATTTCATTTCACTTTAGAGGAATGTGGACACTTGAGAAATGCAAGCCTGCAGCACAGATGCTCTAGCAGATCTGCTGGAAATCTGGGGGCACAAGACTGAATTTTTTGCATGCTCCAGCCTGTACCCACTTGCTCCTTGAGCTCCAGCTGTCACAGCACAGTTACAGCAGCAGGACTATCTATTCCAACATTAAAATATTTGGGGGACACCACCCCACCATGTTTTTATCCCAGGATGTTTAGGTGCCTCATTAAAACCACAAGCCAGTGCATACTCCTGGGAACACTTACTGCCAAACTTCAGTCTACAGGCTGTGGAGCAGCAGAGCATAAGTCAAAGGTATTTGTGGTCTCTTCCCCATCCTCCTAAATACTTGCAATGCAACCTTGAACAAATGTGGCACTTGTGGCAAAACCCACAAATGCACTTTGCAAGTACCCGTGGACAGGCATTTGCTTCCAGACGCACTGCTCCTGGTAACCTTTCGCGGTTACCTTTCCCCATCCCCACCCTGAGATGCTGCCTCTCCACCTCCTTTCCCTGCCCTTCCTACCCACTTACCAGGGAGCAACTCTTGTCATCACTCCCTCGTTTGCTTCAGGCAAAATCAGACAGGTTAGCTGCAGCAGTTTAAATTGGTGATCTGGTGACACTCTTGTTAGTGCTTTATTGTCAAAATGTAATACCTTTACATTCTGGACACCCTGAACATCTGACAGATGAGAGCTCACAACTCAATGTTTGTGAATACTACCTTTTGAAGCCCACCAAAAAATGAGCTGGAGTATTTAACCTGAGGCATAATCAAAACGTGACTGAAAATCCCAAAGGATCTGCAATTTTTATGAGGCTGAAAGAAAGGAGAAAAACTAAATAAAGGAGGCAGACACGTTTCCTGACTATGAAATATACTTCCAGGATTACATTTTTTGCTAGGGCTCAAATTACTAACAAAGTTTAAAAAAAGCCAACACTCAACTCTAAAATGCATAAATTCAATTTTGAAAATATTTTACCTAAGTAAAGCTCAATTTTGATGGAATTTAGTGCTGCGATTGTATTGAACATACAACTGGTGAAACAATCAGAGAGAAGGATCACCTTAGGTGAATGAGAAATTAAATTGCAGACTCTCCAAATATAAGTCAAATTGAGCAGAAGATTCCTATAGCAGAACATCTAATGATAATAGATAATGTAGCAACACAGGAAAATTAGAACCAAACAGAGGTAGTAACATTTGATGTAAAAAGTAAAAAGATTCAGGGCCAAATTCATAAAGGGAGTTATTAGAGACATGGAGTTTGTTCAAGGTTTCAAAACTTCAACCAAAAAAAAATCATAGCCCAAAGATTTGGAAAGATACATTGATTATATGGCACAATTCATATGAACATTGGAATTTACCTCTTCAAGGTGGCTGTGCCTGTGCATTTTCAAATGTATGTAGTCTTCTATTTATTCTCTACATCAGAGCAAACTTAGTCCAAAACAATAATAATTACAGAAAGTAGTGACGTATATTCCCTTACTGTAGCAGCAGGTAAGTGTAACCAGGCCTTGCACATCTGGAATGCTTTTCACCTCCGGCACCCTGGGCTGACACAAAGCTACATAGCCCAGTTAGTCACAAGCATCTGCCATTAAAACAAATCTCATTCAGAGGTGCTTTAATCTCGAAATGGGCACCCCTTGCTCTTCGGGCAGTCTGAAGCAACACCTTCTAGGTGATTAAACTAAAGCCAGCTCCATGTAGGTGCAAAATAGCAAGCCAGTGCTGCCAGTGGTAAAACAACTTCAGGGCAGCTGAAATCCATCCAGTGATTTCACAGCAAGCTGCTAATACCTGTCTGTGGCAAATTGTTGGGTATGGAAATTTGCTGAAGAAATGTATGTCAAGCAGAGATAAATGTCCTTCTTTAAAAGAAAGAACCATGTCGCTTAGGGACATGGTTTAGTGGGCATGGTGGTGTTGGGTTGAAGGGACATGGTTTAGTGGGCATGGTGGTGTTGGGTTGAGGGCTGGACTTGATGATCTTAGAGGTCTTTTCCAACCTTAATGATTCTACGATTCTATGACAGAAAAAGGGAGAATATGTAAACCCTCTTAGTCAATTAAGGCACTAGAGCAGTATTTAAGGGTTCTCACTATCTGCTAATGGAGGCTAATTAGTAGCTATGTTGCTTAGTGTGTTCAAGAAATGTCTTGAACAGTAGAATCAGGCTAAGTAAAAACTGACCATGTCCTGTTGCCTCCAGCAGCATTTCAGTCATTAGTGCTCCTTTTGTCTAATTTTCACAGAGTTATGATTTCATGGGAGTTAAGCACTTTCACAGGAATTTACTGAGGCTCCTGCATGTTGCAAATGGTAACAGAGAAAAAGGAAACCAGAAGCATTTCTTAACAGGTAGACCCTCTGTTTTGTCCATTTGGTCTTGTTTCCTAAGATGTCAAGCGTACATTAGAAGCAGCGGTGAGAGCAGGGAAGCAGATCTTGTACTTCTACTATCACTAATGCATCTACTTAAAATGTTTGATGTTTAGGGCCAGAGGCAGTAGTTCCTTCCTATACATTAAGCATGTCAGGTTGTGCTTAAATTTAAGCACATGTGCAAGTCTGACTTAAAGGGGTTTTCCTCCTGGCATCCACACTGATTGCATCAAAATACCCGATTCAGAGGCAAGTTATGAGCTTAATAAATGGTTACTAGCACTTAAATATTTATCTGGTTGTTAGACTCCAAAAGAAAACTGTTTCTTTTCAGATTATATGATTTCATGTCTGTTTGCATTGTCTTATTTTAACAAAATGGAGGGATGTTAACGGTTCAAGAAAGGTTTGAAGAAAAAGCAGTATCAAGAACAGAGTACAAACAACTTGTTCAGAGGACTGAGTAGCATGTAAAATTCAGATACACATAACGTGTGAAGTATTTTTTACAGGCCACAAGGTATCAATTTGGTCTATGCATTATGAACTGTAATAGTCATGTCAAATAACAGCACTTTATGCGGTGTTTACAAAAACATAGATCAAAAGCTGGGTTTATCTCCATTTTGTAGAAAGAAAAATGAGGCACAGGAACAACTAATCTGACATTCAGAGGTTCTAAGTATCCAAGCTTTGCTCTCGACTCTGGCTTTCAAAGGAGTTTTGCTCCTCAAAGCCAAGGCAGATTTGCTTAACGCGTAACACATACCGTAACAGAGTTGCTAATAAATACAAGTCTTCTGCCTCTCCATCCTACTTTGTGCGTACTTCTACACTATTTCTGCAGTATTCTGCTTTGGTTATTTATACCAGTCGGTGAAGTACCATTCACTGGAGTGTACTTAAACAAAAGGAAAGGCATTGGACTGAAGGTAATACGAAATCTTACTAAGCAATTGTCTGTCTTGGTCTGCTTAAGTGTTTTAAACTAGCTCCCACTACTGCAAAATCTCACTGCCTCAATTTATATGTAGGGAATATGGTATTTTTGAAGAAAAACCATATATTGCAAAAAGTTTAAAATTAGCCTATTTCTTTACGTAGCCCCCAATCACAAGATTTTGACTTGATTCTGAAGAATCTAGTACAGTCGCTGGAATACTAGTGACTCAGAACCATTGGCAGAGCCCATGCAAAACTGAAGAGAGGTCAGAATTACTCTCTTTAACTGCTGGAGAGTATTTTCTTAGATAAATTTTATGCTGCTTGTGGAAGACAATGGGGAGAATTCCTCTATTTATATAACTACACTACTGCTGTTCCATCCTACTTCTGTACCCACAAGTTTGCCTCACTAGCTTGTCTCTTTCTTTTAGAATGTTAGTCATGCCGGTAAGAGTTGAGAAAGCATCCATTACAAGTGTAATAGGAATGCCTGTTCATTATGGAGGAGAATATACTAAAATGAATATACATTTATTCTGGGAAATCTGTTCCTGCAGTCTTGCACTGACTATCTGTGGTGAATGTCATGAACTCTCATAGCCAAGCTCCAAGGCAAAATTACTGAGATTGAAAAAAAACCTCCACAATTTAATGAAGCAAATATTTTTAGGAACAATGCGTGCTATGATGTATTTCTACATTTTCGGCATTTAGACCTTTTGCATAGTGTGTGGGTGTCCATTTGCCCTTGCCTCTTAGTGAATATAAAATAAAACAGCAGTTGCATGAATCAGGAATGATGGGGGAAATTATTCCTAGAACATGAAATATGTCTGAGAGAGATTAAGACAAATAAATATTTCCCTCCCCCTCCTTTTTCTTTCTTTTTTTCCATTTTGCTTTTTTTTTTTAAGAACACACGTTTGATACACAGCTCTGTGCAGTGTGATAAGACGCGGACTTCTCTGAGGTCACTCTTTTCTGTCTTTTGCATTTATTCTTTTGAATTTCTTTCAAACAAATACTTGTGCATATTGCAGACGAGAAAGAATACAGAACCTTTAGAAACGTCCATGAATTCGAGAAGCAGTTTGCTGGCCTTTAGTACTTATTCTTCCCACGTAGAAATGCCTTTCACTTGTCAATGGTGAATGGCTGTTTACGGCATGAATCTTTTACTATGCAGACATGAAGACAACAGGTGCTGGAAAGAATGATATGAGCTTTTTACTTGTGCCTAGAAGTTTAGAACTCTTTATCTCACTTGAGGAAAACTTGTATGTGTGTGTATATATATTTTTTTTCCAATTGCATTCTTCTGTCCTTGTCCTTATTACAGACTCTACCACCTACCTTGGCCTCTTGTGACCTTTATTTAAAAAGTATGGTTGACATTCCACTCTAAAGTGCGTGCAGAGGATCCCACTTAAGAGTTATGGGAGTTGGCACATAGCTCTGAAGACAGATTTTTGTCCTCATCTAGAAGCTACAATTAAAATATCAGCTTTTTTCACTCTTTTGGCAGGAAGCAGTCATCATACTTGTACTTCAAGTCTTGGTTCTTCTTCACAAGGTTGTGATTCTGTAATGCTCTGTGCACATCCTGGGGGTTTGCTTGCTTGACATCAGTACAAGAGGACAGTTTTCACCACCACCCAGGCAGGAACAGGCCCAAGGTAATTACGGACTTTATTGAAGGCTGCTCTAAGTGATTATTTTATGGCAGCTTTCCCTTCTTTTCCTATGACCTTTGAAGCAACTATAAGGCTTCTTACAGTTCGTACTACTGTAGCTGCTCTTGGTCCATCCTCTGATATTCTAGACATGGAGGTGAGGCTGCAAAGACAGTGCTCAAGTCAGTTACTGTGGTATCGTTCAACTGACGCACTTTTCCCCCACAGGTGTAGCATCTGTAGTTTCACCTGCAGCCTCAGGTAGTTGGTGTAGTTACAAAGCTTAATAGGGAAAGCTGCTAGTCAATAAGCTGCCAC
Organism: Pygoscelis adeliae; assembly: GCF_000699105.1. Classification (NCBI taxonomy): domain Eukaryota; kingdom Metazoa; phylum Chordata; class Aves; order Sphenisciformes; family Spheniscidae; genus Pygoscelis; species Pygoscelis adeliae. The sequence continues at coordinate 1,031,793 of NW_008825016.1, read as the reverse complement.
CAATACTAATAATTGTGCGTGCCGCCCCATTTGTGGTAGTTCAGCTGCACCACTCGATAAGAGAAGTGGGCAGCCTTTCTTAAAGATCAGGATAAAGAAAGGGCAGGTGTGTGACTCTGCCACAGACCAGACATCAGAATTGCTCTGTGGTTAGGTTTGCTGCTAATTCTGGGTCCCAAATATGCGACACTGCGGGGAGGCTTCTGAGGCTCCTTTGGCCCTTGGAGACCCATTGCAGTTCATCCACCCAGGCACCAGTGATGCTGGCAGAGAGACCTTGAGTGGATTATTACAGGGCTCTGAGGGTGAGAGGTAAGGGCATGGGGGCCCAGGTGATGATGGTCTCAAACCTGCTGCCCAAAGGATAAAAACTGTACAAAAGTTGGCATACACGGTGCATCAGTTCCTAGCTTTGTAGCTAGTGTCACAAGCAGGGCTTTGGCTTCTGTGACCACGGGACCCTCTCTGAGATACGAGGACAGCTGGGGAGAGGTGAGATCCATCAGACAAGGTGGGGAAAGAGCAACAAGCTCAGTAACCTTGTGAGAAGAGATGCAAGCAAGGACCATTGGCAGATGGACGTCAAAGCCTCCAGATAAGCAGGGGGAAGGGAATGGAGAGCATATGCATGGGACAGAGCAATGAGGGAGGCCCGTACACTTCCACTGAGAAAGCAGCACAACTGAAAGCCCATCTCAAATGCATGTACATAAATGAACTCAGTGTTGGAATAACACAGGAGGAATTCAGGTTCATGCAGGCACTGGATGATGGATGATGCCGCTGCAGACGTGAGACAACTTTGCTGGATGGATACAGACTCTTTAAGGACAGGCAGTTAAGATGGGATGGGATGGCTGCAGTCTGCACAAAGAAATAGCTTGAATGGACAGAGATCTTCTAAGTAACAGGAGCTTATGGGTTAAGATCAACAAGGTGGGCAAAGGTCCATGGTGGGCATCTGCTACAGACCATCCAATCAAGAAGAGAAAGTGGACTGGAAAAATAGTTATGATTTCTGGTTCTCACAGGGGACTCAGCCACCCCAACATCTTCTAGAAGGGCAACATTGCAGAGAGCAAGCAATCCAGGAGGTAGGTAGCTGGACTGCATCAAGGATCACTTTTTGAAACAGGTGTGGAACAGACCAACTAATGGAAGTGCTTTGCTGGACCTGCTACTCACAGATAAGGAAAAACTGGTCAGGAATATGATAGATGGTGTTAGCTATGGTTATAATGGCCATGAAATGGCAAAGTTTAGTATCCTAGGAGGAACATGGAAGGTGAGTAGGAGATTAAAGACCCAGAACTTCAGGAGAACAGACTTCAGCCTGTTCAGGGAAATGGTAGGCAGGATCCCAAGGGAGGCTGCCCTGAAGGGCAAAGGCTGCCCTGAAGGACAAAGGATGCCTTGAAGGGCAAAGGGACTCAGAAGAACTGTTTGTTCCTCACAGGCAACTTCCTTAAAGCACAAGAATGGTCCCTTTCAGTGTGCAAGAATTCAAGCAGGTCTGGCAGAAATGAATTAACCTCATGCAGAGCTGCATCAGCAAGAACACAGTCAGCAGGTTTGAAAATAATATTATTTCCCTTTACTCAGCACTCGTGACATCATATCTGGAATACTGTATGCAGTTTGAGGCCCCCTGGTGAAAGAGAGATACCAATAAACTGAGGTGATGACCACCAAGATGGTTAGGGGGATGGAGGACAAGAAGAGGCTGGGCGAGCTGGGGAGTTTTAGTCTGGAGAAGAAAACAGTCTTCATCATTCTAAATGGAGTTACAGAGAAGATAGGGACAGACTCTTCAGAGACATGCACACTAGAAGAATGAGACACAGTGGTCACAAGCTGCAGCAAGGACACTTTCAGGTGGATATAAGTAAAAAAAAAAAACATTTTTCACAATAAAGTTGGTCAAACTGGGACAAGTGCCCAAACATGCTGTGCAATATCCATTCTTGGCGATTTTTAAAACTTGACTAGATAAGGCTCTGAGCTGCCTGATCTAACTTTGAAGCCAGCCCTGCTTCGAAAGGGAGGTCAGACTTGATTGTCACAAGAGATCCTTTCCAACCTAAACTTACTCTATGTCACTCGGGACATAGGGTCCTTCCATAGGTCCCTCCAGAAGGCAAGTCTATCTGCCTTAGCACAGATAAGGTGAATTGTCCCTCTGAGAGTGTGTTTCTTACTAGAAGTTTAAGCAGTTAGTTCATACAAAACACTTAGCTTTTGGATGGCTAAATAGTTGGCATGAATCCCATTCCCAGTAACTTCTTCAGCTGCTGTCTGAACCCTAAGATGGCACAGCAGACCATTCTACAAGCTGTTCTCTTCAGTTGAGGCAGAGCTTTTATCTGCTACATAATTTGTCAGTTAAGGTTGCAAAAGGATACAGATACTTCAGTCCAATAGCAGGTATTAAAATTGCTTCATCTAATATTTTTCTTTAATGATATATGTACGTAGGAAAATGACTGATCTTCCTATCTTCTTCCAAACTTCCACAGAACAACTACCTTGTCTAACTTCTTTCTCAGAAGCTTACTATTCTCTCCAGTATAACAGCTACTTGAACTTTGTGGTAAGACAGCATCCAGGCCCTTTCAAAACAATGTATATAATTCCTTTTTTTTCTTCAAATCAATATACTGGTTTCTATCTTACAAGAACTCTAACTACACCTATGATCTAAGTCACGTTACATCTTTTCGTTTTTTCCATTAGGTCTGTGTTTAAATAGATGCACACCCTGGCTGCATCCTGAAGTAATGGGTATGAGTGGTAAATATGCACCACTTCTCCTCACTCTCCCCTTCCATGCCCTGTTTTCCTTTGGGGGGCAGTAAACGAACAGGCTTTCTAGTCCTGAAGGAGAGGATAGAGGAAGGAGTAAGGGCAGCAGGGAACAGAGTAGAGCACACGAGCCTGCCTTCTAGAGGCAAACTAAAACTGCCCCCAAGTTATCCCAGATTTAAGATATTAACTATTGTGAGGAACTCCTATTGGGAAAGAAAGAGAGAGAGCAATTTCATGCTGTCATACCTTCGGGTCTGAGAATCCCTCCTACTCCCCATTTAACACAATGGGCCATTGATCAGTAACACCACAGGAAACCGAGTTGCTGTCCAAGACATCCCACAGAACATAGCTTTAACTACTGACAATGCAAAGTATTTATAAGCTCTTCTTATGTCAGTATGGTCACTCCCTCGAGCATGATTTTAATTCATGATATAATTAAACCCTTACCTTGGCTACGGGAATATACTGACTTGTGAGAAGAGCTGAGAGCAACAAACCTTTTTTTTAATGTTTTTGTGGGTGATCTGAAGTGTTGGATAGGGTAAGGATATTTACATTAAGTACCTTCCCCAAGCAGCCCTGCCCTACTGGTGTGACTGGGAGTAGATGCAGAAGACCTTGGTCAGGAACGGTGTCCCCTCACCCAAGCCAAAATGTCTTGTGCAAGCGGAATGGCTCCAGAGTCCTATACTCTGCTGCCACCACTACCTTTTGGCAAATCATAGCAGGATTTTGCTAAGTATCTTTGCTTTTCAACAACAATGGTAATAATAAAAATAACCCAGCTCTTCTCTGAAGCCCTGATTGAGAACAGTCCTGAAGTTGAAAGATACTACATATATAGAGAGCAAAAAGTCAGGATTTCCCTTGAAGAACATCTGCTCTATAGGGACAAAGGATGAGAGGGGCAAAGAGACAAGCGCAGGGTCACACACAGGGGTAATAAAGCTCACTTAACTTCATACACCTAAAAAACCAGTCTCCCTATATTCCCTCAGTAAAGGAAAAAGAGGTGTAGGGTTCCTCCATAACGCATTCATCTGACCCATGTTAGACCCCTCTTTCAGGATGAAATGAATCCCCGGCTGAGGGAACTTCTTACACACCTACCGTTTTGACTGCCAATGAATGTTATTGCCTACTGCAGGCCTCCTAGGGAAGCCAAGGGAGACTAGCGCAGACTTGGGGATCTAACTTTCCCCTGCCTAAATGAGGGCAGATGAACTGACCCAGAGTGGAGAACGCACATGTCGCTTTGGACCTCTGCCCATCAGTTCCCGGTGCCTTCCAAGTGCCCGTTTCCTCTGCTACTTTCCAGTGACAAATGAGGTTTTTTACAGATTACAAATGCATGAAAAGAGCAGGACTCACATGGGCTCTTACCCTTCAAATTAGTGACAAAACGCATTGAAATATCTTAGGATTTCCATCAGACTATGAATATTTTTTGTATGTCTTTTAAAAGAGTGGAGGAGTAATTCTCAAGGGATCAAATGCAAGTATGCAGGAGTTTTTTCAGCAAAAATATTATAAAATACTTCCTACACTTCATTGAGGGGCCTTTAAAAGGGAATAATGATCACTAGCTGTGTATGCAGAGCTGCGAGGTGAAGTGGGTAAGGAAGGTCGGCAGGTCAGTAACAGAAGCAGAAAGAGAGCCCAGACCTTGTGGTCCTGACACGAGTGGCTCTACCCTGTAAGACAATCCTGCTCTCACAGGACTGCTTCTCACCAGGCTTTATACAAAGGAGAACAGTGATTGAGCACATACTATCATTTACATCCTACACAACTGTATCTTACACGTCTGTGGGGCATCTTCCCAGACTTTTCAAGGTTAACAGAACAGCGTCTCGGAGAGCTGCCCATATCAGCTGAATTCTGGAGGGTGCATCCTCCATAGTACGTGTGGGTTATGAGGATGGAGGGAATTCAGTTATTTGTTGTTTTCATTCACACAGGTTTAGAGCTCCCACTTACTCATGTGTGACACCTATTTTGTGTAATCCAATCACATCCAAAACATTTCTCCTATATTGGAGAGATGGGTCATGTGAATGTGCTGTGTCTTCCAACTTCTTTAGAGCCCACTGTAATCATCTTTTGTGTCACTGATTAAAAAAAACCTTCTCCTTAGCTAAAGCCCTTGAGAATCCTATACAGCAGCATCCCTAAGTATGCATTCTTTTTCTTGCTAAAAAAGTAGATTGAAATTGCAGTGTAATTCCATGATTTGCCCTGGATTTTTTTATCTTAATCTAAAAGTAGCTTTTAGAATAGCTTCATGACTAAATAACTGTGGAAAGAATTGTCTCCAAGGCAGGCACTCCACAAGCCAAAGGATAGAAGCATATGCTTTTTCTTTCTTTTAACCATGATTAATATAATTTTTGGTCAAGGAAAATGGAAGAAATACCTCATCCTTTCTATTCTTTAATTAACTGAGCAAACAGTACACCCACCAGCAATGATGAAAAAGCCTCCTCCTGCTTTGTACAGAATGTGGCTGGCAAAAGGAGCTGCACAGATGATGAAGAAACTAGCCATCACAATCGTGAGCACTCCCAGGAGCATAAGAACTGTCCAGAAACCTCGATAAACTGGAGAAAGGGAAGAAGGAAAAAAAAGAATACAACACTTTTTAGAACTTAAGCAGGTGACATATTTGGCTAATAAAGATTTTTCTTTTCCCCTTCTCTTTTCACTTGCCTTATTAACAAATGAAACATGCATTCTATTGTGCATATACGTTATATATCATGTGGACCAAATTAGGTTTGAACGCCAGTCCTTACCTGATGATCGTGGAAAATAGGTTGTAAATTACCATGAATTAAATCCATCTGCTTAATATTTAGCAGTGACTTGTAAGATAGCAACTTGACCAAATTTATGCTCTTTAGAAAATGGTACACCAAAACTGTAGCAATGATTCTTTGGATAAATGATTGGACTGACAGGATACAATTGTTTTACCAAAATTGTCTGGGAGAAGCAGAGAGCTGTAACATCTTGGCATTCTTAGTGCTCAGACCATATCACCAATAGCAATCTGTATGTTCTCTACAATTTACAACTGGATAATTCTCCTTACACATAGTCATATTCAATAGAAGGAAATCTAAAGCAGGAGGGGGTAGAAACTAAAAAAAAATGTAACCTGGGTTTCTGAAAAACAGTTAAGTATTTTAAACCAGCCTATTCCTCCTCTAAAGCTCTTTGTATTTTATTAAATTTAAATTGTGATGTTTCAGAAGCCTCTGTTAGACAGTGCCAAGCAGTGCTGAATTAATGGATGCAGCTGGCGATAAATGAGCCGAGAGTTTTGTGACATACTCTGGCCAAAAGAGTCTTTCTAACAATTATTTTTTAGCTGGTTAATTGCACATCCATTTAACAAAGTCATCATTTTAGAAATGCTACAAGAGTGACATAAATTTCTCCCATGAATTTAAAAATTGGTACATTAACACAACCCATTAGTAAAATTATGAGTTGCAAAGATCTCCATCGTCAGATCTGAAAATCTTGAAGCGCTGACAATTCAGTCAGTGAAAAACATTTGTACCCAACTGAGGGAAAGCATATAAGCCAGCTGGCAAGTCAGGAAAAGTGAGTCACAAAAGAAACTGCCACTTATCATTTGACAGCACCTACTTACTGTTATGGCAAAACACAACCAAGCAACTATTATACCGGTTCATATCCTGAAAGTTTCAAATTCATACAGCTTGTTAGAGCCAGCTATTCTGGAATAATTCAGGTTTGCTCCCATCTGAAATCTGAAGGTGCACTAGACATTATCAGCTTGTGCTTCCCACTAATGTGTTCCAAAAATCTATAGTTTTTAACTTGACCAGCTTTAGTCATGTTAAAGTATACACCATCTTGCTTCTATCAGCCTTGTAAATGTGTTAGCTAGATCACGTTCACCACATCACATTAATCACACTTTTTAAATAACATCCTTTTTAATCCAGGCAAACATTCAGAGACATAATTTTCCGCCACACTGATCAGCAGATTTGGGCATAGGAAGGATGAATGTGTCTGAAAGTAGTTGGCAGAAGGGTTAAAATTGTGTTTTGGTTCATATCCAATACAAGTCTTGCCACGTAAACAAAAAAACCATGGAAACAGTAGGTAAGAAATCAGGCTGTGGTTCAGCAAAGCAGTTAAGTGTGTGTTCTGCTTTAAGTACTCTACCTCTTACGGGATTTAGGCACCTGTTTAAAGTTAAACATATAGTTAAATGATTCACTTAATGCAAATGGGCAGTAAATGGAGACCTAGAAAGGTAAATCTCTCAAGTCCTTCAGTCTTGGGTCTCTGAAGCAATTTCATATTATTTTACTCATGGGGCTACTTTGCTAAGCTTCATCGCAGTCCCCAAGTCCATGGGACATTACTTTCCCATTTAAAACCTAATACCGCTAAATCAGTCTATAACCACCCAACTCTTTTACATGGATGGCCCGAGGTACTTCAAAGTCATGCTACATAATAGGACACATTGGCCAAAATGGACCTTGAAAAAGCTTTCTTCAATATCATTATGGTCAGTCACCTAAGTCATACAGCAGTGTTTCTATTTTCTGAATGGATGAGGACACAAGCTTCTCCAGCATTACAAAATTAATATACAGTGTCATTATCTACTCTTCATACAGGAAGCTTTGAAGTCTGCTTTTAGTGAAATTTTACCAGAAAAGCTTGATTTGTTCAAATATTTCTGGAAACTGAACACAAAAGGAGTACAAATGTAACTGATGAAAATTTGTTTAAACTTCTCTGTAACTATACAAGAGAAAAGCTGTTTCTCTGCTCCAACAGCATAACTTTTTTATGCATTATACATGAAATACTGATTTGACCTAGCTATCATCTGAAACAAGCTTCCTTTCTATTTCTCTAGAAATAATTATTTACTCTAGAGAATTGTGGATAATTTCTGATGATCCTAATACTTGTTTAGCCAACTAACTCCATCATTAAATGTCAATTAGAAAATAGAGTAGAGTTGACAGGTAAAAAGTCTGCAATGCTCTTTTCAAGTGAAAGACTATCCCCTCTAATCTGCAAGACAGTAAGTCATTAAGGTCATTTGTGGCACAGGTCTGACGAAACATCCTAAGAGCATTTAGACTTTTTCTTTAGTAAGGGAGTTAAAAAGCAACCAATTTTCTGCAAAGAAGGCTTCACTTATTTCACACTCAGATCATTTTTGCTCAGACCACATTTCCCATCTTCTCTGCCTAGATGGGCAAGATCAGTTCCTGCAGGGCTAATCATTCAAAATTACAATGCAGCCCTACTGCTGTCATTTAGCTTAGCTGGCATCTATAGATGAACACAAAAGAGCTGGCTGAAATTAAAACCACCTAAGAATGAACTTACTCTTCAAGTCAAAGACTTCACTGCTCTGAGACTGAGGTGAACCATGACAGATAAAACACAACAGAAGATGCTGCTTTGAATTATGCTTCTTTATATCCCATGAAAAGGGATGACACTGTGATCCAAACAGCCTGTTTCAAGAAATAATGGTTCAGTGTACCTATACAAGGTGTTAAGAGAAGTTTGCACCATTTCAAGTCTCACTGAGGCAGTTCGTAAGACAGCCCGTGTTCTGGTCCACGTGACAAGGAGTACCCTTGCCTCTGCAAGGTACTTCACAGGTATGTTTGAGTTAGCTACCTCAAGTACATGCATTATTCCAACTGTTTCCTACAGTAGAAGAAATAAAGTACAAGCACGACCACAGAATCTGAGGTAAACCTATCTGAAATGTTAATCTTAAATACCATTGCTCTGTGTTGCAAGCGTGCTAAACAGAAGGTTCTGTAACTTGTCTTGGTAAGCTGCCCCTTCGTTGGGGTACAACATTTGGCTTGGCAGTGACAGGCAGGCCTAAAAATAAAATAGGACTTAGAGGAAAACAAGAGTACACACGGTATGCTTGTCTTTGAGCTCTGCACCATTCAGCCCGTATACTATGGGAACATTATAGCTGCAGTATATTCCTCCAAAATTGCATGACCTGTAATTTTCCATTGCTACTTTCTTTTCTCCCTAAAGATCCTAATTTAGATTCCACTGGAGACGTCTGCATCATTTGAAAACTGGAAGAAGTATCTGGTTTTGAGAAAGGGACCAAGTTTTGGAGAAATGGCTGAAAATTATCAAAAGACCCCTTTTCTAGTATAGTAGATCCCAGCATTGATTATAAACTGAAGCCACAGATTCATATTTTAAGATGTTACTGGTGCATGATATGAAAGAGAAGCAATAATATATTTGACAAAGTTACACAGCTGTGTCACCTGCAATGCACGCTTGTTGTGTAGTAGCCGTGCACACCTCAGAAGCTCTGTGATGGGTTATTCAAGAACAGGTTAGCTAAAGACACAATGAGACACCCATTGACTACCTTTATGAAACCATAACACATTGCCCTTGCCAACTTCAAGTGTTTTAAAATCTCAGCCATCAGCCCATACATTTTCTACGGCCTATCAAAAAAGACCCCAGCCACTTAATATCGAATTTAATATCAAACACGAATTATTAAGCACTACAAAGCCAAAAAACTTTTTGAACCATGTGTGAGTACAGTGCTGCATAAACATTACTAAGGATAGGCAAAATGACTTGGAAAAGTTGCCTTGAATTTTCACCCACAAGCTCACATCCTAAAGCGAACCCTTCCTGTGATTTGGCTGTGGATTGTATTTTAGAATATGTCTTTTTTACCTTTCTATTTAATGTAAGAGATACCAAAATGCTTTTGACAAGAGGTATCAAAATGCCACCCACAATATAAAATACAATGAAAGGTGAAGTGCCTGAACTGCTTTAAATCAGGAGTATCTTCTCTGCAGTTAAACAGCTGTAAATGAGATCACACATCTCAGCAGCAGCACAGGAGGTACACCTGGCAACACAGTAAACCTTGCAAAACTTTTCTCAGTTTCACTCAGTACCCTTTACTATCCCTTAGTAGCAATAATCTTTTTTTTAATAACCTTAACAGTAAAACAAATACAATATCCACAGTGTGAATACATTGTTTTTTTAAATACTCCTTGCTTTATCACTGCTTGGTGGCTGGGGAGTTCTCCCTTAGTAAATGTACTGTATTACAATTTCTCATGGGCAATTATGTGACTGTATTACATAAAAGCATTTTTTTTTTGCTCTAGAAATAGGCTACTGCTAACATTTCACTGTACAATTTTTATTTTCATATTTCATTGCTAATATTTTCTAGATTACTTTAGGTTAATTTCAACCTAGTAACAAACCTGCCAATAAATTTGATCACACCATTTTAGATGTAATAGTTGCTGAATGAGAATTTTGCTTCAGTCCTATGAACATTCTGTATTCTACGTTATATTAGGCACTACTTCAAATGCTGACAACGTGCCCAGTACTGGACAAAATAAGATACTAATGGTCAGGAAAAAAAGTACTAGCAACTACAAATCAGAGTATTAAGCTAATGTGTCAGCACAGCCCCATTAAATGCCTTCCAATTTAGCTTCAGAAAGCACTGAGGCGATTTACAACAGGTAAGGAACTATTGTTTATTTCCAAATCAAGTTGAAAAAAAAAACCATCAAAAAAAAATTAATGACGACTAAGTGCTAGATCTTGCACTTCTTTTTCTTAGGAATAATCTCACTATAGCCAACAGGACTACTTGTACGAGTAAGGACTTTGTACATTTTTCAAAAACAGGCCTAGTATTGTCCTGTAGTGAAAGAGAATTTTATAAAAGTGTGATAGTCCTTGAATGTCAGTGTTAAGTAATCTAATGACATGATACCATGCATTACTCTAGCTAGCAATGAATTATTATTTAAGTACTATACTCTTAAGTTTTCAAAATAGCCTGACAGGATAACCAATCGATTATGATTATACAAATGTATGTTTATTTTAGAATGCAGAGGACACTACTCTGGCACTTTTATTGTATGGGCTAATTTCATTTTTTTTATTCCTAGCTTGTAGTTTGTTACACATATGTTTGTGAATCATCATATAAATGAATGTGCTGGCAACACAGTGAGGTGCTGTCTAAGCCTGCTTAATAGCTGCACACTGTAATAGCTGTCACTATAAACCACTGTACCATCACAGAAAGTCACTAGAGTCAGGCTTCCCCTGAGTTCATTTAGATGCCTATTTCAGGTTAAGATAAATGACATGGCCTGCAAATTTCTTTAAGTGCATTAACCATAAATGATGGTTAGCACAGCTGTGGACCGCACCTTACACTGCAGGTAGGTGAAGTCCTCCCCACTCCGCCAAGATATTTAACAAAACCAGTGAATGAACAAAACCATTATAACTGCAATTAAAAGATACAGAAGGCTGCAATTTCAAAGCAGTGCTATCTAACCCTTCAAAGCTGATCATGCGTCTGACAGTAATGATGAAAAGAAACCTGAGACATTAAAACATGCATTCAGATCCCCAATATAAGCATCACTGTAGGCTCTTCTGTCTTTACATTTCCATCTAAGGCTATAATTCTTGACACCGAGGGCTCATAGTCTAGGTTTGCACAGCAGGATGAACCAAGCCTTTGGTCTAAAGCTTTGTAAAGTGTACTAAAACACTGAACTTGAAGGTCTTCAGTGTTTGAGTCTTTTGGGAACTATCACACAAACACCATAAAACCAACACACAAAAAGATGTAAATAAGCTAAGAGGGGATAGATTGAGCCTCTTTTGAATTCTGGCCCAGAAAAGCTCTGAGGCAAATTCCTACTGATACTAAAGCCAAAGGAGTTATGTCAACAGAGAACTTGGTCCAGTCACTGCACTCAAAAATCATCAGAGATTTTATGTGCCTCATGAAACTTATCTTTGCCTGAGCCCTTCTAACTGGATGGTAACACGGCACTCCACCGACAAACCACACTTGTGTTTCCACTAGGGGCTTCAGTTAAATCCAAATTTCTCTGATAAGGTCCCAAAGCCTCTTAAGCCAAACAGTCTGTAAAAGAAGTCATGTGCCTTTGCTTGCTTAGAAACTAACAGTTCTGTTAACAGAAAGTTAGAGATTTTTAGAAAAAATGTGTTGTACATACATGTTTGATTTTTCTAATGAAGTTTAAAGCCTTTTATTCAGCTGTTTATTTTTCTATGAAAGAGCAAACTAAGTATTTTTCAGATGATAGAATATTTCTTCTTATCCACTCCTAATTAAAATAGGACTTGAGGGACTCATTAAAAACACAGTCATAAACCTATGTGGGAGATTTCATTTTTTTATCCCCAAAAGTGAGTATGTTGAGAAAGCTATGGGCCATGAAAATGGTAATATTGTATCAAGAAACAGTAGCAGAACCAAAAAAAGGGACAATAACTTCAATCTTTTGGTAGTGCCCTTTTGTTCTATGTTTAGTTGATGTAAGGTTTTAGATGCAGCCAACTGGATGTACAAATAGTTGATGAAACCTTGTTCTTCATGAAATCAAACCGGGGGCTTTTGCCACTGGCTTTTACAGAGAAGCATTTCCTCCGCTGTGAATCAAGAAGAAGAGGATAACCTTCTAGTATTTCTTCATTTAGCAACTGCAGTTGCAGCGAGGTTTTAAAAACTTGTTTGCCAAATGTCATGGGCAGGGCTGTCAAACTAGACTAAAGGAGAAACAAGTTTTGAACTAACAGAAGAGGAGATGACATAACCTTCTTCATAAAAAGTTGTGAAAGATTCTTGAACAAGCATATCTGCTCTAGTAAATAACTCAGCGTGGATGCTGAAAATGAACTGGAGGCATGAAAAAAGCCCCTCTTCAGTTTTAATGAGCTCAAAAGCAATCCAACTGTATCTATTTATATAGC
>NW_008825016.1:1005064-1019104 GCF_000699105.1 Pygoscelis adeliae | reverse complement strand
ATAGTCTACCTGGGCCAGCATCTATAGCAGAGTTCTGTCTATTTTTAATCTCCTAATATGAAATATAGATAGGAAAATTATATTTGAGCAGTGGTTCTTTTGGCAAACATTAACTAAAATTAATTAAACTTTTGATGATATTCCTTCTCCTTTCCTTATTCTTTGTTTGTCCACTTCTGTGTAATCATGCAATATAATTTGAGGATCCTTTGTGAATGTATGAGTGAATGGTGGAATACAAACTCTGTCTAGATTATTAGGGGCTGATGACTGTCACTTTCAAATGGAAAGATAAACTGTTCTAGATGTGCTGTAAAGTTACAGATTAGATCTCTGAATGGTGAGGTCTGAATTCTGCCTGGACAAAGAGTTCATAATTTCTAAAGATTAACAGAACCATTATCAGTCCAACTTTTTTTTTTTTTCCATGTCTGCAGCATAAAAATTGGCTTCTGAAGACACTTTAAAGTTAGCAAAGGCATACTTACAGCTTCAGGATGGGAAGGGATCACTTAAGTCACTGAGTCAGTGGGCTCAGAGACATGCAACATCCACACATAACGGGTTATTTAAAAAGTCATATGAAATAGGTATCAGAAGTGATTTACTTCAAATACGTTTGCATAAAGCCCTTGATCTGATGAAATGTGACCAATATTTTTAAGTGGAGTTGTAAAAACAGCTTTCCAGGCATTATTCAAACATAAGGTTTTCAATTACTGTATATCTTCCATATATATACACATATCTCTCTTACTGCACTAGAGTTTATTGGTGTTAATATCTCAGTTTAACACAGTAAGTATTTTGAACTATTATAGAGAATATATATATATTTTAAAAGAGCTTAGTTCACAAAACAAAACTGCCCATTGCTACAATCTTCAGCTACATTATTCATGTATGGCACACACTGTTCAGAGTAATTTCAGTGCCTCGGCTCCCTGTAGTATCAATGGAGAGAAGTCAGCACATCCAGTGGTTGGTGCAGTATATCTTAGTTGAATAAACTTAAGACAGTATCAAGGCCCCTGTCCTCCTTCCTCATAAAGTAGAAATGCAATATATTTCCACTTGTGGTTATTTATTTAATAAAAAAACACTTTTAGTGGAATACATGGGAAGAAGTACTTGTTTAATGCATTCAGCCCAAGGAAGATACTTTTTAGGTTGGATAAAAAAGCACTAAAAAAGGACGTGTCTCTTTTTTTAGAAATTACTTCCATTCTGCCATCATGCTTAAAGCTAAGCATTTGTTTGAGTGCTTTGCTAAACAGTGGCTTAAATATGCATGTTGTAAAATTATGAGAAGCATGAAACACCAAAACTCTATTAATTAAACTGTGTGGAGCGGTAAGGTTGTTTTATACTGAAGCATCCAAATTGTTTTCTTGAAACTACAGGCATTGTATCCATTTGCAGCCAAAAAAATACTTACTAATTGCAGAGTCATAGGAGGTTGAATTGTGTTCATCTCGGATGAGAGGAAATGGTGACAGGTAAGCATGTGTACAATTCTTAGAAGGTGACTGGTTAGCTAAAAGTGAAAGAAAGCTAAAGATTAATATTTTACTGCCTTGACAATAAAATATTTTAAGCCTGTTCTTCAAATGGGCAAACTGAGTTTCGTAGGTCAAGATTCCAGGTCCTTTCCCAGGCAATAGCTTTACAGTGGATTTTGCTTTGATAAGAGATACCAGCCTTGTTATCCAGCCATGGATATTCCTTAAAGGGCAACACAGATTTGTACTATGGGAACAGTAAAGCAGCCTTGCTGAAGGCAAGGATCTGGCACACTGCAATTTATATGCAATGCATACGTATGCTTTTATATGCATATGTACCTTTCTCTTGTGAGAGTTAATTATGTCTGTCTCATTATTGCATGTCCCACAAAAAAAAAAAAAAAAAACAAAAAAAACCCAAAAAAACCAACCAGGAAATTACTTTTTCTCTCGTGAAAGAACAATGAAAAATATCAAGCATCTTCAGAAAGCTTACTGTCTCAACAAATATGAGTTTAGTCTATGGAATCAATATCCCCAGCGAAGTGTTATTTCACTCTTTATATTAAATGCTTATAAAAACATCACCTTCTTCCTTGTGAAAGATAAAGGCTGACTACAGCTTAAACCACATTTAAATTTCAGATTCCTGACCGCAGAATTCTCCAGATAAATAACAAGGGGAAATTAACTACAGTGAATATTACATTTGCCACCTAAGACCAAGCAACATATTTAGCAAAATATGGGTTACTGAAGTTAAATTTGTACGATGGCATCTGCTTTTCACAAGGATTGTGGAAATCCTGCAATAAGGAGAGGGAGGTCTGTACCTCAGAGGTAGGGTCAAAGACAGGAAAAGAAGTTTTGCTTGACCTCTTCTTCACGGGAGATTTTGCTTGTAAAATACTAACTGATCTTCCAGAATCCTGGCACGTAGTGAAAGAAAGCAAAGGGTCATCTGTGAATTTATTAGAGGGATTCTTCTGGAGATGATGTGTCCTACACCACTTTCACCATGGAATTGCCCATGCCTTCCTTAACCCACTCGTAGAACTAGTTGGAGAAACTCTCCAAGCAAAAATTCATGGACCGTCCTAACCACTAAGCTCTTTTTCCCTACGTTACAGAAATAAACAGTCTGTTTAACAGTAAGTGGCAAGAAACTGTCTTGATAAGAATAGACTCAGGTTAACAGGACAGCCATAACACTCACAGCGTAAGTTGATAGTTAAACACATATGATTTTGACCCCGGGTTTCCTTTATACAGATTACAAAAATGTTTGTCAAGAATTTATTTTAGGGTAGCTGAAGAACCTGATCACCAAAGAAGCCATATGAAATCCAGTGATTCATAAGACAGGAAAAAAAAAAACACAACAATTTTGAGAACAAACTACTGTAGATAATGTAAAAGGAAAAAGTTACTTACTATACCAGAAATTCCACATGCTGGCATTATTCTCTCCTACATTTCCACTAAACCAGCACCTCCAGAAGAAACCTTCATGATGGAAAGTGGCCTTCTCTCCCTGGGCGGGGGGGGAGCAGGGAGAGGAGGGGAGGGGGGGGAAAAAGCCATTATCACATAATTTTTAAATGGCTGAAAGAATTAAGTTCAATTGAAATTAGATGTTGAGGTAAAAAACACCACCACCATAATGAAACACAGTCTGTCTGAATATAGGTTAGCTATAACATATCTAAACAGTTATACTTCAGTTTGCAATATTGCAAAAGTAGTACCACAAAAGACAAATTCATTTTAGAGCTGATTACAACTGGTTACAAGAGGTTTTGAAGGAGGCTTGTAAGTCTCCAGAAGGTCAAAATGAGTATATTCAAAAGTTCATACAGAAGTAAATTCTTACAAAATAAACACATCCAAGAAACCTACATATATAATTCTCATTATAAATAAAAATGTCCATACTAACCCCAGCATCTTCAGGTGCTTTTGAACACCTTCCTATTTCTGTAGCAAGAAGCCAATAATCAGTTCCAAATGCCACCAAAAAAAGCAAAACCCCCAGAGCCGCAAAGAAGCCTCCAAAAAATATCCCCACACTCAGTTTCATTATCAAAGTTATCTTCAAAAAAAAAAAAAAAACTAACCCCTACTTTTTTTAGTTACTTAAGAAGAAGCAGTAAAATAAATAAAATTTTTGGGAAAGTGACTAAAAAGCTGTTTGGAGAATATAGCTCATATCTGAAGAAGTTTCTCTTCACTTGACTTTCTGCCTGTGTTTCCCAATGCCCTGTGAGTTGATTTGTCTCTCCTAATTTGTGTTCCATGTGGCTGACTCAAGCCTGACAGATGAAAAGGGCCTTCTATTTTAGGACACTGATGGCAGAGCTTCATTCTGTTTCTCTGTCTGGGCGAGGCCAGTCAGAAATAGCTGACCTTCCCCTAACTAATCAGGGATTGACTTGAAATATTATTGCAGCTGGTGCATCAACATCAGTGGAGATGGCGATGGAGATGCAATGGCTCTGTCCGTCCACGTGAACTGCGTTACAGGGCACATAGTAGCAGCAAGGACTTTCAAAGTTCAGGCTTGGTGGTGAATGTTTCCTTGGCTGCTAGCAGGGAAGGAAACACATGCAACACTTTGGAAGGTACTGTAAGTCATGTTAGTAAACGCAGGCTGAGATTTTTTTATGGAACTTGGAAAACACGGTAGCCAAATTGCAGGGATGCCTTTGAAAAATCTTAACTTTTATTACAAATCCAGTTAGCTTTAAAAATCTACATCTTACCCTTAAAGTAATAGCTTTAACAACACTAAACAAAGCATTTAACTGCTTTATTTATTCAGATGCATCTGATTTGCATATATCACAAATGCATGCAATTAAAAATTCCTGCCAGCACCTGATAAAGAAACTTCAATCTTTTTTAAAAAGACAACACTTTCCCATACGTGTGCTTTGGCCATTTTGGAAGGTGATGAGGCAACACATTAAAACTCCAATGACTCACTGCACAAGGAAAAGGCTTTTCCAACAACTTCTTTTCATGCCAAGCAGGCCTTCCCGAACATCTCTAGTGGATTACAGGGCATGCTTCTGTAGAGATTTGTTGAGTTCATTATGCACCAAATCCTGCAGTCCTTACCCAATACATTTCCACTGGCGTTACCTAGCACCGGAGTAGAAAATACTCCGCTGACTTCCCATGCTGGGAAGTGCTGGGACCAAGAGAAAGATGAAGTCAGTTTACTCCAGAAAACATTCGTCACGAAACTTTATTGCAACAGCCTTAGGTCTCCAGAGGGACTCCTACTTCCAGTATCCCAGTAGCTGTTTGGACAGTGCAGCAGTGTGCTGAAGGAAAGCAAGGAAAAGCCTGTTTCTACCACCTCTCCTCGTTTCCAGACAGATGAACCAGAGATGTGTTCTGAGTGTTTTTATAACACTACATTATCTGCCCAATGCCATATTTGTATTTGTTACAAGTCATATTTTATTCAAACCTGATAATATACTAACTTCATACACAAGCACATCTGATATTTTGTGGCCCTTTTGCACTGCACAGTTTCAGCATATGCAGAACAGTAAATGAATTTTCAGTCAAACAGTGTCTTTTTGCCGTATTTGCTTTCCCTGACAGCCACTAATGCAGTTCACTTTGCTATAGCAGAAAGTGATGTTTGGAAACATCACTTTACAAAGTGATGTCTTATTGTTCTTTATTAAAGAAAAAAAATCTCCAGGAAAAAGAACACCACATAGAATGTGCTATGAAAGAAAATAAGGTATATTTTAGAAAAGGATTACTTGCAGGTCAGAATAATGCTTTAACTTTTGGTCAGTCCTGAAGTGGTCAGGCAGTTGGATTAGATGATTGTTTGTAGGTCCCTACCAACTGAAATATTGTAGTCTACTCTAGTCTAGTCTATTCTAATGTGTCCAAAATAGCGAGGGGAGAAAAAAAAATGGTAGGATTCAGTTCAGGACTAACATGCCCAAATTTAGACAATTTCACATGAGCTAGATGGTTTTTGATTAAAACCAATAGTGATCTAGTCAACAGAGTCAGCGAAGCCTGGAGAGCAGTTCAGCATGACCTAGATTCAACTTGGAGAGCTCAGTTCAATCACTCAGGCAGACACCTCACTCCAGCTAGTTCCCAGGGTATCCTGCTGGCTTTAGTTGCCACTCCAGAAGGGCATATTTCTCTCCCAGTTTTAACTATATCTGTCAGCCCCACACAGGCATCTTAGGTACCCTCTACCACCTCAAATGGCACTAGGAGCCTACATGATAGTGACTGAATCGAGCCTGAACAGAGGGGTACAGTTGCCAGACAGTCATCTCCTGCCATTGGATGCTCCAGGATGTCTAAGACATCTACATTTGGCAGGCAGGTATGACGAGGGACTTAGCGAAGGCCCACACCTTTCTTGAATGACAACTACAGGCCAGGTTCACACCACCTAAAAGTTATGCTAGATACCTCTGATTAGACAGCTGAAACCAGTCTCCGTTAGCTGGTCAGGTCATTCTGGAGGCACTACTGACTGCTTTAACCAGACCTCCATCGACTCTAACAGCAGCACAGATCCCTATTTCACATGGAGATGTCTGAATGCAAAGGTCTTCATCAGGAACCGAATCCCACTCAGTGGGCTGGAGTTCCCAACCATCTTGCTGTTGTATGGGTGGCCTTACAAAGCACTGGCCCAAAGCTCAAGAAATTTTACTCAGTGAAGTCCAGAGGTGCAGACAGTCACGACATAAACAAAATCAATGATACAAAGTGCTTCATGATAGCCATTAAAAAAAAACAGATAAAATTTAATTACTTCTGATGTGCTGTTTAACATAATGCCATTTAGCTCATCTTAAATAATGTTATTTTTCAGCATTATAGGATACATGTTTATAACCTCCAAAATACCAGTTGGACAGCGTTTTGTACGAGTACTGCAAGAGGACAAACCTGAGTTTGGTGGATTCTGACAATGAAAATAATAAAAATACTTTTCACTCTCATGCTTTAGTCTACAAATCTCAAAGCTCTTTTCAAAGATGGTTATGCACTGCTATTCATACTTGTAACTAAGGAAACTGCGTCACACAATGGTGAAATGACTTCTTCAACGTGACATCAGAAGTAAAAAGAGAACTCCAGACACCTGAATCAGCCACTGAACCACAAATAATAAATAAAATGGCTGGTTTCAGTCTTATTGCACCTACCTGGCTTCAGGTCAGAAATAAGTCAGTGACTCCATGAACCCATTTCTGCGTGAGCGTAACTTACTCTCATGAGTAGCTTTGCTGAAATTAGTTTGCATGAAAAGTTTCACTGCATTCAAATGACAGCTGAACCACTGCTGTGCAGTACGAGTATTTATTTTTAATATACTGTACATGCACTCTGGTCTCAGTTTAGCATGTTCATCCTGAGAGGATCTAATTTAATTATTCTCTTTTATATTTATGGCACATTCTCCGGCAGTGCTATCTTCCAAATACTCTAACATATCCAGTATTATGCCCGGCTATGTCAGGAATGAATCGGAAGCCATGTTAAGACTTGTTATGTCAGCTTAAAAATTCATGTTATCCACTACTTGAATACTCACAGAAAGTCTCAGGGCACTTTTTCTTCAATTAAATTAAATTCTGAAGGTTTCTCAATAGAAGTGAGAAAGTTTCAAGGCAGGGAAAACAGGGCCAGGCTTATCAAGCCAAAACAATCGTTATTCTGAATCTTAAACAAGGTCATTCCCCAACTCTTTCCAAAACTCCTAAATTTCTACAGAAAAACTGGCATTTTAAAATGAAAGTGACTTAGCCAAATTTATCCCTACTATAATGACAATGAAGTAATTAAATCAGTTTTAATATACAATCAATTTGGCCAATTAAGCCCAACATTCATTGATTTTGTTGATTTATAGTGTGAAGATTGAAGGCCCCCACATAATGGATGGATTCCAATCTCATTTAACAAAACTGGCAAAAGTTTTATGATTGAATTTCCGTTTATTTTCCAGATAGATAGGGCTAAGCTAACTCCTAAATCTGCATATTTTATTTATGTATCTAAATAGCTCCAGCTTCAATATAGTATCTGAGCCCCTCCTTGTATTTAAAAATAGAAAAGAAGAAAAAAACCAAACAAAAACAATAGCAGGCTGTTTCTTTCTTCCTTTTCCATCTGAAGGAGAAAAAGCTTGATTAGTTTATGGGAGGGGGAGGTTGTTTATTTGCTTGTTTATGTTTGTATGTGATTGAGTAAATGTCGTGTGTGTATGTTTGGAATTGGCAGGCAGCTCCTTATCTGTGCTGGCAGATATGTCCATGATCTAAAAACAGCCTTTTAGAACTGGCTGCATGTCTCGCTATACACCAACAAACAATTTCAGCAGCTGCCTCAGAGCTGAGCCCTTCTGAGACGTCACTGCCCATTTACTGTTGAAGAAAAACATTTTGAACAGCGATGGAGTATCTCATCTGCTGATTCAGATCCTCATCCTGCCCAGCCTAGCTGGGCAGACATACCAAGTATAGTACACCTTGTCCATTAAATCTTTGGCTGGCATTCATCTTACCTAACACTAGACAGCTGCAGGGTAGCTGTCTCCAATTAAGCTGGTCACTTCAGGTTTCCTTTACAGTCACATTGGCACTTTTATGGCACAGTCCGTCTGACCTATTTTTGGATGACTACTTCAATGTGCAATGAATCACACCCTAAAAGCATAATTACTTTCTTTCTTTTTTTTTTCTTTGCATTAAAAGGGGGCCTGGAATAACTAGTTCGAGATATGACCACTTTAATCTTAATACTACAGTAAATCAGGCCACAAATCACAGAATGATTGAGGCTGGAAGAGACCTCTGGAGGTCACCTTGTCCAGCCCCCCTGCTCAAGCAGGGCCACCTAGAGCTGGTTGCCGAGGACCATATCCAGGCAGCTTTTGAATATCTTCAAGGCTGGAGACTCCAGAACCTCCCTGGGCAACCCGTGTCAGTGCTCAGTCACCTTCACAGTAAAAAAGTTTTTCCTGATGTTCAGAGGGAACCTCCTATGTTTCAGGTTATGCCCATTGCCTCTGGGCACCACTGAAAAGAGCCTGGCTCTGTCCTCTTTATACCCTCCCTTCAGGTATTTCTATACATTTAAAAGATCCCCCTTGAGCCTTCTCTTCTCCAGGCTGAACAGTCCCAGCTCTCTCAGCTTTTCCTCATAGGAGAGATGCTCTAGCCCCTTCATCATCTTAGTGGTCCTTCATTGGACTCTCTTCAGTACGTTCATGTCTCTTTTGCACTGGGGAGTCCAGAACTGGACCCAGCACTCCAAGTGTGGCCTCACCAGTGCTGAGTAGAGAGGAAGGATCACATCCCTCAACTTGCTGCCAACGCTTTGCCTAATGCAGATCAGGATACCATTCACCTTCTTTGCAGCAAGGGCACATTGTTGGCTCATGTAAAACCCGAGCAGAGATTGTAGAGAGTGCAAGTCCTCTACACATGGATGAAATCAAGCCATTCTGAACACAGTTATCACTGTGTCATTCATTCCACATGAGCTATACTAAGCTCATGAAGAGACACATGATGGTAACCACCCTTCTGACCTAAGGACAGAAGCAGCCCATATCCCAGCAACAGCTTCAACAGGAACTCAACAAGAACAATCTTCTTTATGAGCCATTATATCTACACATTTTTATGTATCCAGGGATTATATCACACACTCTTATTAACTGTATGGGAAGTAATGAAAACTACAGCCTCTTCCTCCCATTTCTATTAGCACAATCTGGTGCAACATGCGTCTGCAGGAACACGCGTTAGACTTGCAGCCACCCAGATGAACAAAGCTGCAGGGTGTACATCCCATTTGGGCCCTGCCTCATACCCTCCCTGTGTTCAGGACTTTGACACTCTACAAAGCATCACAGAAAGAGAAAACTTTAGCATGACTGTGAGTGTGTCACTGTTTCACGTATCCTGTTCTGCAATATCTTACGTTAAATCTGCATCACATAAAATAGGTAAAAAATATGGGAAGGTACAATATTTCTAAATCAAGTCATGATACTGATTCAAGATGTGATGAACCCATGTCCCTGCAAGTATGGCAAGATAACTAGAACCATCAGAGGTACAAAAAGACGCATCCGAGTTTCTCACATCCTTGATGAGTGCTTCAAAGGAATGACTCATCCCTGCATGCAATTTACACAGAAATGAATGAGTTGCCTAATTTTAGGAGGTGTTTCAGTTATGGAAGCAGTTATGCGCCTGCACCCCAGAAACAGTCGGAAACTAAGAGTCACAGCCTTCTTCAACATTTCTATTGCTGTTTTACATGTGTCCTTTCACAGCAGGAAGCTATGATGAATCTCACTCTGAGGCAGTAACTCCTCCCATCTACTGCACAGACACTTTAGTACATATTTTAGGATTTGATTCAGGAAGCCTGAGGAACTAGCCTCCAGTCCTTTCTGTACACTTCCAGCTTCCACAGAGCTCCCAAGGTTAAAAAAAAAAAAAAAAATTAGGCTGAGGGGGTGTGTGTGTGAAATAAGGGTACTGCAGTATGACAGGAAATGGACTGGAGTCAACAGGAGTCATCCGCGCCATCCTCTGCTCCAGAGCAGGATTAATAATATCTAAACCATTCCCGGCATATTTATTTTATGTTAAACATCAATTGAAAGAAACACAGAAAGCTACGTGGTCTTAGTTATACTGCCATGGAAAACTCCATAAGGGGAGAACTAGGCCCAACACCTGAAATAATTCCTTCCTTTAACAAGATTTTTAGAAATGTTTTCTAAGTCACTCTGTCATGCCCACCAGCACTTACACCTTTGAGGGTGGAGCCAATTAAAAGGTTTCTTTCCGCATTCCTTAAATCTGCAGATCTTTTCAGAGAGATTACACTTTAAATGTCTTTAAGATTAACAGCGGTTTCCAAACTCAAGTTCATTTATGGTACCTCTTAAAATGTTCTGGACCACTGGATTGTAACTTTTTCTACTGGGCTCAATTTGTATATGAAAAGTTGAAATGACTGTTGAATGTTACCCTAATGATCTGAAGCAGTAAACCAGAATGAAATAAGTCATTGTTAGATTCGCTAAATTTAATGACAAATTGTACATTTGGGGGTCTTGACCTTACCTATTTGTAATGCGGGAATCCAAGAATATGTTCCATTGAACTGCAATAAATTGCTGTAGTTGTCTTAGATCTGTCTTACAAAAGTATTTTACAAACTTTAAGAATTTATAAGGTTTAAAATTTCCCCCCCCCGTTGAAGGAATGAAAGGATCTGTTTTCCAAAACTTTGTTAGATTTCAGATGACTTCCATCAGTGCTTTCACTTTGTCACGGCTTGGAGCACAGGCAGCCAGAGAGCTGGCTGCGGAAGGGCTGCCGCAGACTGCCTCAACTCCTTGCTTGGCAGGTGACACCAAGCATTTGCCACAGAGGATGTTTTTAGTAAAGGGTTGCAGATCCCTCAGCCCTTCTCCTCATTAGCAAACTGAACTTCAGACATTCTCCTCTGGACTAGTTCTCCTCCCATTCATAATTTGAGGCAAGAACGGCTCACTGGGGAAGGCTGAGGACAGTCTGATCTCCAGGAGCCCGACACTGTAAGAAACATTCTTTCTGCCATTAATGTCTCGTGTTTTTTTAACCCTCTCCATTTACTCAACATTGATCTTCAATTAGGACAGCAGAACTGGACACAATGTTGCATTAGTATTCAGACCAAATAACTGATACAAAAGTAATACAGTTTTCCCACTTTTCTACTTCAGGTTCCTCTATTTCTTATCAAAAGATGGAGTTTGCTTTTTGGGCCACAGAATAGCAATAAAAACTGATGGTTGTTGGTTATTTACTATGACTACCAAGGTCATCTTACAATTACTGACTGCCACAGAGGAGGTGCACCCCCAAAGCGTGTATCATGCTTTGTTTCTAGCTGTGCTTTTATGCTTAGAATACTTAAACATCGTGAAAGCTGAGTACTCAGATTGTGTTGTGTCAGTACTCTGCATAATTTTCCTGGTCCTAGCATTATCCCTAAAATCAGTAATTTTGATTTCATCTCTTCTTCCAGGTCATGGAAAAAGGGTTAGAAATGAGAGGACCATCTAAACATACCCCTTCTTCAGAGAAGATTATCCATTCACAAATACAGTCTGGAGACATCGAACAATTCTGAATCCACATGCTGTTTGCCATTTCTGAGCATGTATTGCTCTACTGTCTTTAAGAATCATCCAGTAACAAAAGTCAAACACCTTGAAGTAGCAACAAGTCAAATACCTTAATGTAAGTGTACTATATTGATAGTATCATTTTAACCAACCATGTAATTCTGCCTCCAAAGATATTAGACTGGTTTTATTTTCCTTAAGACTGTGATAAATGGTCTTCCATTGTATTTCATTCCTTTAATTGTTAGTCAATTCCCTTATCAGTCATACCATCACTTTATTTGGGAACCTTTATCTTAAGATTTATTTGGGAGCCTTTATCTTAAATTTTGTAATTGCAGTGACAGAACACAAGTGGGAACCTCTGAGGTAGCAGGAACCATCCGCCTTCAGTTCAAAGGCAACAGAGATATTTGCCATGTTACTATATATTAATGCCTTTTTCTTATATGTTATGCAAAAGTAAACATGTAATATGCATAATTCTTTAATAATCTAATCAAGTTTGCCAGTACAAAAGCAGTAAGAGATTTGTTATAGGAAGAGACACCTATATATTTTCCAAATTTTTTTTTTTGCTCTGTGAACAGTTTGCACTGACAATGTTATTGGAGCATCAAAAAGCTCGGTTATTCTCTGCTTTACAAGCCATTCTGCATGGAGATAGCTTGAAATAATAGAAAAAACTAAGAAAGTTTTCATTGTCAGGGAATTCAATATTCCTGCCTACAATACTTTGTCCCCATTATATTAGATCATTCTGATCTTCAGAATCTGAGAATAATGCAGAATTGCTAACTCTGGTTTCTGAAACTTATAGCAGAGACTGACATTTACATAGAACCTCAAAAATTTCACTTGGGCTCAGTGTTTGCACAAAAGTCAATCTGCCTTATACCCCAGGAACAGTACCTAAACCCCTGCAATGCCTTTTAATCATCCACCTCCTTAATAGTTTCCTTTGATAAATCTTCAGGCCTCTTCCGTTTCTTCTATTGGAATTAAAATGACCAAGGGTAAAATAAGCGCAATATTGAGCAATGTTGTGTCAATTCCCATGATGCTCCAATATTTCAGTATCTTTTAACCATTTTGCCAATTTCAGAGGAATTGTATGCAACTGTGATCTCCATTAATGTTATATCCAGAACTTTAAAAATCTCACTGAGAGGATTTGTTATCCAAAGTGGCCTCAGAGAACTAAATTAGTATGATGTATTGGTTAAGCCAACTATAAAATATCACAGCCACTGGGATATTAAACAACTGAGTTATTCTGGAGACTCTGATAACATCTTTGTCCCTATGCATATGGTAGGCTAAGCTTTGCCTTGGTATCTTATAAATAAGCTGCATATCTAGGAATATGCCTTGCTTTCCAGTTTGGTTTTTTTTTTGGGGGGGTGGTGTTGGTGTTGAGCGTAATTCTTCATAACCGTAAGGAAAACCACATTCCCTTCTCCTTTTTTGTGACCTAAATCTGTTGAAGACCCTCGATCCCGTGATATTTATTTCTTCTGAAAACACGAAGATAGAACTGAAGTTACCCTATTGTCAGTTATTGATTGATCATTCTCAAACTTTATCAACTGGTGCTAACTTTTAAAATTTGAAAGTCGTAATTTTTCAACGCTGCTTCTTACTGATAATTAAAAACAAGTTAAAGCATGTCCTCCTGTTCCCTTGTGCATTTTCGTTTCTTTTTAAGGTATTTAAAACTGCAGCCCTCCCATTGAACCCTGGCCTAGCAGGTATATAAAAAAATCCCCTCTGCCTCCAACATAAAGGTATTTTGCGTGTGACAATCACTTCCATCTGTACATCTCAGAGATTTAAGAATGCCGTTTTACTTCTTTGGATGCAAATAACGTTATAACACAACAGCCGTCCACAATTCCAGCTGTCCCTGACTGTAATGGAAACGCAGGACGGCAGCGTACATGCCAAGCAGGAAGAGGAACGCCCTTCTTCCCCGGCTCAGTACCACAGCCACATATCAAGGCAGGAAAACACCTCATCATCAGAAACACTTGACGACGGCACCGGGCCGAGCCCCGTGAGGGCCAAGCAACAGCAGCAGCGGTGGGACACAGCCTCTCTTCCCCGGGAAGGAGGCAGGCTCGCAGCTGCGCAGGTTCAAAAGCCATCTTTCTACAGCAACCGAGAGAACGGTGCAGGGGACCCGTTACCACGCTCCTAGGGCGTATTTCTGCCTCCAAAGCCCCTCCACCCTATCCGGCTCTTCCTGCTTCCCTTAGAGCCTCAGGCCCTGAGGCGACGGGTTGCAAAACTCTCCACTTACAAACCCGGGAAGAGGCAAGAAGATTCTAC
>NW_008825016.1:997806-1004645 GCF_000699105.1 Pygoscelis adeliae | reverse complement strand
CCCACCCCGCACGACCCGCTGCCCGGCCCCACGGCTCCGGGGCAGCCGTTGGAGGGGCCGCGCTGGAGGCAGAAGAGGGGGGACGGCCCCGCAGCCGGCTCCGGAGCCGTGAGATCCCCTCAGGGTTGTCAGGAGATGCTGCGAAGCCCGAAATCGGGCAGACGCCCCCCACCGTTACCCTCCCCGCGTCCTTTGCCGCTGCCTGGTGGGCGCCCCCGGGTCCCAGCTCCTGGCGGGCTACCCCGTTACGCTCCAGATAAACCTGCTGGGTTTGTGAGGTGCATCGCTTCGACTGCCTTTTTTTGGAGTTTCGGTGTTTGTAGCGATAGTGGTTTGTAGTGGCTGTATTGTTTTTAACACGCAAACAGTCGTGCAGTCTGATACAAAGGTATGATTTTTTTATCCGGGGAATGAAATGGAATAGCGCAGCGCCCTTAAAGCTGAGTGTTGCCCTACGCTTATCAGAAAGCTGTTCCTTGTTTCCTTGAAATACCAGTGCTTACTGTAAACTAAAAAAAAAAAACAACCACAACACAAAAACCCCTGCCCAACCCCCCCCCCAAAAAAAAAAAACAACCCTGTGGTTTTTCTTAAAAACAAAAAAACCCAAACAAACGCTTGCTGAAAGAACATAGTGTACAGACCTTAAAGAAGGTTTGTATTCTGTAGTGATTCATGAGCCTTGGGAAAATGCAATTTAATTAATTTAAAATTAAAAGGGATAACTTGGAAAATGAGTACAAATTTGCACTGTGAAATGTAGATATATTCTGTTACCTACCTTTAGGTTGGGCAGTAGAAACAATCTAGTTGGTTTGGGTCCTGGAGCAAATATTCCAGGAAAAGGTGTGTTAGAACAATCTTTGCTTCTTAGCTCACTTTTAAGCACTGTGGTTCTCCAACCCTGCAATACCTTGCTGACACCGAGCTGGAGTACACACTGAAATCAACCAAGAAGTGGGTGTCCTTTTAGAGGGTGTAGAGTGTGGTGAAATATCATAAAGAGCTGTTGCCTGTGATGCAAGCTTCCTGTAACCAGGCAAATACAGCGTAGTTATCATTCGACATAAGAAATTTTAGGTGAAATGAGAAATAACTGCCCATCAGAGGACAGCGGTTAATGGGTCTTGCTCTACCTGCGTGCCTATGACAAGTCCAGTACTGCCAGGGTATATTCTGAGACTTGTCCTTTTTAATGTCTCTATCAATGACCTGGACGAGGTCGTTGAACCTCTCTTCAGGTTTGCAGATGACACCTAAGATTGTGTTATTGAAGATGTTTGTAAGTCGTGTGCTCTGTTTGCTCATAGAGAGGCATTTAATAATGATTCTAACCTTGTACGTCTCAGTTTCAACCGTCAAAAGATACTTAATGGCAGACACTGAGAGTTTGCTTAGTGATACACATTGCTACAGTTATTCAGGCTTTAGGCACACTATGAAGGGCTTGTCTAGTTCAGCTCCAGCAGTCGCTGATAAAAGGTGATCTTGCTCCAATAGATCCTCTGTAAGGTTCTGCTCTGATACAGGACACTGTATGCTGTGCCGGATAGTAGTAGTGAAAGAACTACTGGGTCAGTGTGGTTAGCTTAACAAAAGATAAAAAATCAAAAGGAATGAGTAGGAGATCCTTGTACTGTTCAGGATGGGCAGTGCCCTTTGCCCTCCTGTTACAAAATGTTTTTCACTACGCTTTGCTTTTTTTTCTTTTTTTTTCATGTTTCTGTCTTTTCACTACATTTCATAAATTACACATAAAGGCAGTCTGTAGGTAGGTTTAGATCTACCATAGCTTCTTCCCCATTGTTGTTGAGGGTTAAAATACTGTGGATTTTCCAAATATACTCTCTTTGCACAAGTAAAAAGTATTTTTAGATGATTGAAATTACAGAACGCTTTGAATTTAAAATACTGGTACTGAGTACTTTTCTTGTTAAACAGATAAAGTTTAATATATATTAAAGGAATATTTAATGTTTAAATATATATCTTCAGAATGATTGTATCTGGAGGGGGAAAGAGGATTGCCGTTTTCATAGTTTTAACTCCTCTGTGAGGCAATCCTTTATCTTTCGGTTTATGTGTGTTTGTAATTTTGTATATACTGGATGCATTGTAGAGATTACAGCATACCACATTGGCCATGAAAAGTTTTCTTTTAATCTTGTATTGATATGGAAATAATTTAAATTTTTTTTTTTTTAGAATACTGACTGTTATTAAGCCAGGTTGCGATCATCTTTGTAAAAGTGATCAGTTATGAAAACTTTTCCTGCCTTCTTTTCAGGATTTATTTGGTGTAAGCATGGTTGTTCCTTTAATGAACCTTCATATCAAATCTCTAGGAGCAAGTCATACAGTTGCTGGAATAATAGGTGAGTTGCAGTACTTGGCTGATTTACCAAAGAATAAGATAATGTGAACTGGATTATGCCTTATTGCAAATTTGACATTGTAACATAAATCTTCCTTGCTAGTAGCATAATGAAAAGTAAGGCCAATTTCCAAGTAAAACGGTAAGGGCAGCCATGCTGTGTTAGACCCAAAGACCTGTCCAAACTTGCATACTGACAGTAGCCAAAAGCAGGTGCTTGGGAAGGAGCATTCTTGGAAAGAACAAGGAAGTCTTGTGGTAATACTTGTACAGATGCTTTTCCAGCATCCAAGAATTCACAGCTCAGCAACTTTGGGAGCCACAGGTGTGGCTTTTAGTTTTATTGTTATTTACAGGCTTTGCAAACAGTACTTCTGCAGCTGGTTCTCCTGAGATTTCCAAAGCTCGTGATTGCTCCCAGTTTGATTAAATTCCTTGCAGCTGTCTTTTGACAAAATATTTATCGTCTTTAAGGAGTGTTTACAAGTAAATTCTGAAGGTTTGGAATTTTATCTTAAACATGAAGTGGTAAGATGAAGTTCCGTGGTTCTAAAGTTCTTACTTATATGTTACGGTACTGTTTATGGTTTGTAATGGTACAAGTATGATATCTTTATAGCTATGTGCAGTTGACATGGGCTCTGTTATTCAGTTTTTTATTACTTTGCTTTTTTATTTTGGATGAAATTTAGCACTTTTCATGAAATAATTCTGGTTCTGCTCTGAGTTGTCAGAGTAGTATTTTAAGCAGCAATTCATCAAAAATATGTTTTCGTTTCAACAGTCGGCTTTGATTTTTAACTTTAAAAGATACTGGGTTTTGGGGTGTATTCTTATAAATGAAAGAGGCTGGCAGATGTTTTTCTCTGCTTCTCTTTGCTTCTCTTCTGTTACTAACTGCTGCTAAACTCTTAGCCTCCAAAATGAAAGAGTAGGGTCAGTGGTTTCTTCAGTGCTCCTGTGGTGCCTTGTAACACGTTGAAGTGCCAAGTGGAAAGTAATTAGTGCCTCCCAGTAATGAAATTCGCTCCTGATTCTGAGAAAGCAATTGTAAATGCCGATGTTTAATACATAATACAAAGCAACATCCTTCTTCATTACACAGTCATACAAGTTTTCAGCAGAAACTATTTCCTTGGTTATGTAATAAACTCCACCCTTGGTTTCTCCTGCTCCCTCTTCTTATTCTTTTAGTAAATTATTCCCAGAGTTTCTCTCATGTTTCCTTATTTAAAAAATCTGTGCAGTTTTCATTTTTTAAAAAAATCAGTTTAATTTTTAACATTGGTATTTTACTTGTTTGTTTTAGGATCTCTCTATGGTATAATGCAACTATTTTCCAGCACATTTGTGGTGAGTTCTAACACTGCATTCCTAAGTGTGTTGGTATTTCTATGGATTTTAGGGGAAAAAAGGGATGAGGTTAATAATAGTGTTTCTTGAAATTTTTAAAATGTTTATAGTGTTTATATAAGCATTTTTGGTTGGTGAATCCAGTTTTTAGTTTGTGTGGAAAATGTTTGTTTCGTTTATAGGGAATTATCAAATTTTTCAAAAGTAAACAGAATACAGTCTTTAGACAAAAACTGGAATCCAGATTTGGGCTCAGTCATACATTACTGAGCACGTCTCAGTCACACAGGGTTCTCTTCGGTGTTGGTGCTAGTACAGCAGTTTTCTTCAATGCAGTAGCCTGTCCAAAAAGTAGTCTCACGAGTCAGCTCTCCATAAGCCTGTTATCTAGCATTTGCTTTCCCTGCTTAATGAGTAGTGCCCTGTAATTTGCCATATGGCCTAAATGCATGCATTATGCCTTTGAGCTTTGTTTGGTTTTGTTTTCTATTAGCTTTTGATTTTTTTACATCCTAATCTAAGCAGGAGTGCAAAGACAACATCAAGGCTGAACCTCTTGAATGTGTGCTTTACCTATCAATACCTTAGATCCTTATGTTTAGCCAGGAGCACCTTTAATATTACCCTGGTACCTCCTAGCTTTCAAGAGAGCAGATTTGAGCATCTCATGAAAAAAAACTGTTTCAGCGTTTGTTATGCAGGCCACCTGGTATAATTTGCTTCTGTAATCTTGTGGCGTTTTCTTTGAACTGCAAGACTGTTGCCTACTTTCTTAAAAGACTTCCTGTTTGGAATCAAGCTGCATGCAAGTTTACTGCTTGCCCTTCTCATAAATACTTCCTACTTATCTGCACTCAGGTGAGAAACTCCTCACAGCTAAGATCATTCCTTTTAGGATGCTCAACAAGTGTCTAGTACGTAGTGACTACTGGTGCAAAAAAATATTTGTGGTCGGTTGTGATAACATTTTCAGAGGGCCCCCACTACTAATATTTCATGGTGTTTATTGCAGGATTCTATTTTAAAAAGAGAGAAATTATTTTTAAAAAAGCTGTATGCATGACATTAAATAGAATGATAGTTTCAGCAGGTGCACTGTTGGCAGGGCAGAACTCTGCTCATCACTTCCAGCTTTTGAGCACTTAGGAATGTTGTGTAATAAGCTTATTAAGCTTTCATTGACAGTCCTTTGATCTCTTGTCTCAATTTAATTTAGAAGTACTCATTGTTCACTGTACATAGTTAAATGTTATAAAAAGCTAATTTTAATTTCCTGCTTTATGAAAGGGCTGCTGGAGTGATATAGTGGGAAGACGGTATTCCCTGCTTTCTTGTATTCTTCTCAGTGCACTGGGTTACTTCCTTCTTGGAACATCCACCACTGTGTTCCTGTTTGCCGTTTCTAGAGTCCCTGTAGGTGAGTAAATGCTTTAAATTCCCTATAGTCTCAGCTGGAGGATTACTGCTAGAGAAATGGTGGTATGTGGATGGCTACCTAGCATCATCATCCAGCAGCACCAACTGAACCCTAGTAATGGAAAAATCAAACATTCTCATGACTTTTTTTCTGAAAATAATTTGAAATCAATACTCAAAAACTGTCACAACTTTTGTGCCACCTTGAGTGGCTGAATTTTATGAGAATAGGAGTGCAGCAATTCCTTGAAAGAGGCTATCGTAAGGTTAGTCATAACAATACACCAGATCACTGCTGGAAATCTTGGCCTGCACTTGCGATGCAGAATAGAATGATGTGTGCGTTATTATTTTTTCTCATGCTGGAAATATACCTCAAAGTGATACTACAAAATTGGGCTGAAATTTTAGGTCACTGCTTCAAAAGAATATTTGTGTTGTGCAAAAGCCTGTACGTTTGCAGCACTGAAGCTAAGTTTGTGCCAGGGTTCGTATCAGAGTTCTTATAATAGCTGAACACCTATGTCGCGGATGGAGTGGGACTGCACTTCACTTGTAAGAGAGAAGCAGCAATACGCTTTATTGATATAAAACAGTGAGTTAACAAAGTTCAATGGTAAACGCGGCAGTGGTTTAACAAGATTCGATGGCAAGGTACACTTGATTATGTACTGCATAGAGGACAGGGTCAGACAGAACTGTCTGGGAGACCCTCCCGTTGAGTCATGAGGTTCAGAAAGGACCCCCTTACTTTCTAAACTCCTTCTCAGAGAGGAGTCTAGGTGCGGCTGGATCCAATCCTAGTCCCAGACTTGGTCAACGGTTTATGTCTAAAGGATTGTATACGTGCAATCAATCCTTTATCTTGCTTAGCTAAGATTTCAAAGTTTAGCATGCTATTAATCACTTACCGAATATGTGTTGTAGCAAGGAATCTCTCAACCTCGAGGAGTAACCCTGAGAGGTGTCCCTACTCAAGGACTCAAGGAGAGATCCTGTCGTGCAGCCCGCTGCCACACAGGAGAGCTCAAAGGGCACTTGGGCTGCTCATTATTTATGGGGCTAAGATGATTGACTGATAGTCATATTTGCATACCGCTCACAGATTTTCACTGGTTAAGTGGGTGCATTGCTCACAACAGCCCTTGGCTATTGTGCTGTTATCTGGCTCCCAAATCCACTTTGAGCCGGACGCAGCTATCACGACTAGACGCATCCATTACGACTGCCCCTGGTAGTTATCGCCTGAGCAGGGTTACGGGAGATAAAGGTCAGGTTGGTGGAGGGGGGGGGGCAAACCATCACAGTCTATTGCATATATTCTGATATAATAAGCATTGCTATTACTATGAACACGTCTACTAAAGGGCACTTTTATGGCCCATAGTCTTGATTTAGGAACTGTTCATATTGTTTCTTAATTTAAAAACAATTTGCTAATGAATTGTTTGATTGATATTTGATTACTCTGTAGAGGTAATACTTTTTAATGCTGACAGGACTGTGACAGCATTGCCCCGGTCAGAGGGAAGGAGCATAAAAGGTTGCATTATTAGTATTCCTGCAGCATGCTTACCCTTCTGTGCTCTTCCTTTGCTGCCCACCAGTCTCCCATATGAATTTGATATGTTACAATCCTGGAAATCTCCATACTTGGCAAAGTTGGTACAGAGCTATGTTCATAAACAGAGACGCC
>NW_008825016.1:954569-997763 GCF_000699105.1 Pygoscelis adeliae | reverse complement strand
TCCTGCTGTGCTCCAGCACTCAGCATAGTTAGCTCTTCTTTCAGCAGGGCTGCAGGAGCACTTCTTTGACACAAATGCGTGAACAATTTTGATTCCTAAGTCCAAATCCTTGAACAGCCAGGATGATGGTCATGGCCCAACATGCTGCATGACTCTAGCACTGAAGAATTTGTGGTTCATGGAATCTTAAAAATAGATTTTGAAAATTGATATTTCAGATAGCTTCTGTCATTTTTAATCTTTTGGACTGAGCAATACAGGTTTATTATTTTTCTATTTGTTTTGTTGTCTATTATTTTTCTATTCATGTTTGAATTGTGTTGCAGGTATTTTCAAACACACACTTTCCATCTCTAAAGCCCTGCTTTCTGACTTGGTTTCTGAGAGAGACCGCCCTTTAGTAATGGGACGCTTCAATGCAGCCTCTAGTGTGGGCTTCATTCTGGGGCCTGTCGTTGGTGGCTACCTTACGGAGTTGGAAGATGGCTTTTATCAAACGTCTTTCATGTGTGCCTCTATCTTTCTTCTGAATGCTGGTAAGTTGTATGGCATATTTTGCATCTTGGGTCCCTTCATTCCTCATTTTTCTGTTTTTATGCCATTGTGATACCTTGAATTCATGGTGTGTTTACCATCTATGGCATACATGTTCTGTATACCGGTACTACCCTTTGAATTTGAACCTGTGTGGAAGGGTGGAAATTTTGAAACTGTTAACCTCCAGGTGCTTCTCCTCTGCATTGTATATATCACTTTTACATTCAGACACAGGAATGGGAATTTTTAATATGCCCAAAGATCAAGACTAGAAATCAGAATTTTGGCTTTAGCCTGTAGATTTGTTTATATGTTGCGAATGTGTCACCTCAGTGTTTTCCTTCCTTGTTTTCATCGCATTTAGAATTGAACTGATACTGTGAATAACACTAGACTTAATCTTTGTAATTTTTTGAAGTGAAATGATTGTTAAAATCCTTTTTTGAATTTTGATCTTTACACTAAGTAAACTTACAATCGGACGAATGTCTTCCATGTAAAGTTAATGCAATTGAATGAAATCAGCTAATTTCTTGATCTGTATAGGTCTTGTCTGGATGTTACCCTGGAGTGAAGAAAACACTGGCAATAGGGAACATCAACAAGGCAACAAAGGAACAGACAGTTTCTCAGCAAAAGCAAATCGTGACCTGCACTTGAAATCAGCAACTAATGGAGCTATGGCAAGCGATAGTCTTTTCCAGTCTCCATGGATCCAAGTTGCAACAGTGCTGAAGAGGATTAAAGGAATTGCGTGCTCTGATCTGTGGGATATATTTTTAGTGCGGTTGCTGATGTCTGTTGCTATACTGCTGTACTATAGTAATTTTAGTCTGGCCTTGGAGGAGAGATTTGGGGTGAAACCCTTGTTTGCTGGATACCTAATGAGCTATAGCAGTGCACTGGGAGTCCTGGCTGGTTGTCTGCTCGGACCAATAACAAGACTCTATCAGCACAACACTTACAGAATTTTGTTGCACTCCAGCACTCTTACCTGCACGTTGATTCTCCTGTATGCGTCAGCGCTGAGCATATGGATGGTCATTTTGTCTTCCACGTTCTTAGCCTTTTCAACTACTGTAGGTCGTACTTGTATCATTGATCTTGAATTGACCATTGGTGGGAATGAGGCCAGCGGTACGCTCCTAGGTGTTGGACAGTCTGTGACTTCAGTGGGACGTATAGTTGCCCCGCTCCTTTCTGGAATTGCTCAGGAGTTCAGTCCTTGTGGCCCTCCAAGTCTAGGGGTTGGACTGGCTTTAGTAGCTATTCTGATAATGAATGCGAACAAACAAAAATACTGCAGCCATGGAAACGTTAAGTTAAAAAATCAATAGCTGCAAATTTGGATTCCATAGATGTATCTTACAGGAGAGGCAAAGTGAATCAACCTGGGGTGATGCTTACACCTGCCAGACTTGTACAGTAGTAACAGGATCTTTTAAGAGGGCACGTGATGTTCACGTGGAGACAAGTACGTATAAATATTTCTGCTGCAGGGATTTTAACTCTAGACAGATGTTACTCTAACTGGTACCACTAGAACACTTGCGAGAGGGACAGGTGTTGCTGTATCGTACTGGCTGGGATTTTTTTATGGATTTTTAACCTTTTTGGAGGGGAAAGAAAGAATGGCATGAAATACACAAATCCTGCTTGTAGCTCACATTTGAAATGGTGTTTAGATTGATAGATTGTTAAAAGGCAGAAGTTGATTCTTATTATTTAATCAGAGGTTAATTTTTATTATTTAATCAGAAGGAGAATTTGCAATATAGCTCGTTAGCCTTAATTTCTTATGCTGTGGTCTGCTGCCATTTGTCTGCTGTGACAGTAGCTTAATTAACAGGGTGGCCGCTTACGTGATTTTGTTAAGCGTACTTTGTCTACAAAACTTGCTGCACAGCATGATTTAGGCATCTTGGGGTAGCCATCCAACCCCTGATGATTCCTGGTCTTTCCCAGGTAACAGAATTGGGTATATGCTAACTTCATGTATTAGAAGGCCTAAAATGGACAATTTTATAATAATACGGGGTCATTCAGACTGAAACTGAGACTGAATGTAAGCCTTATTGAAACTTGAACTGGTGGTTTCTGTTTAGTAA
This sequence comes from Pygoscelis adeliae, assembly GCF_000699105.1. Taxonomy (NCBI): domain Eukaryota; kingdom Metazoa; phylum Chordata; class Aves; order Sphenisciformes; family Spheniscidae; genus Pygoscelis; species Pygoscelis adeliae. The sequence continues at coordinate 995,118 of NW_008825016.1, read as the reverse complement.
TAACTTCTACTGAGCAACTTTGTCATAAATTATTTGTTAATATTTCCTGTGCAATTTTTCTGTCTTCATTTTAAGAATAAATCTCTTTCTTAATTCTTTTGAATGACTGTTAAAGGTGTGCTGGAGGAACTAGCAGTAGTTCATGGATCTGGATTAATGCATTCTCTCTCATCTCTGGAGGCATAAGTGACATTTCAGTGGCAAGAGAAATACTGTTTATTTGTTGGTATTTTAGTCTTCATTTATCTGTACTGTTTAACTAATGAGAGGTTGCTCTCAGAGCTAGAGTGGGAGTTGTAGCACTCTCCTGTGCTATTTACTGTTCAAGCTCATACTACTTGCCAGTCACCACTGTGTTCATTTCATTTGAAACATACAAAAAATGTATTTTGCACCGATAACATTCCATATGCTTTTCCTAATATTACTTGATGAAAGTACAAAGTCAGCTATGTATAATTGGTTTTTTGGTTTTTTTTTAATTAAAAACAATTTAGTTAACTCCTTAAACACATCCGTGCAAATAGTGTTGCTGCTTCAGGAGAGTCATAGATGGTGTTTTGCCTTTTTTTTTTTTTTCTTCTTTACCTTTTCCAGTGCCTGCTATCATTTAAATCCTTGTTGAAACCTCAGTGATTCCAGTGGCAGCACCATGGGAATATGTATAGAATTCTGAGTTGTTTTAATTTTATATATTGACGTAATGAGTGTGTGTCTTATTACTGCTATGATTTCAGTACATATCCTCAGAGTTCCTTATTGTAATAATCTGTGTTTCATTTCTCCCTGGGAACTTGAGGCATTTTCAAGTGTCTTACCTCCTCTTGTCTTGCTTGGTAGATGCCCCAAAACATTCTCGCCCTAAATTTCCTGTTTTCTTTCTTTCCATCTTTTAAAAAGGTGTGGGTTTGGTTTTTTATTTTTTGCCTAAAACCACCCTTCTGTAAGTCAGGGACTTCTGTTTTGCAACTATAGCAAGGGCTGAAGGAAAAGGGTAGGAAAAAAAAACCCTCAAAAATTAATATATGAGAAAGATTTAGTAGTTTTTACTATACTTGTTGGTTATATGAGGTAACAGATGACATTTACCCTTCTAAGTAGCTGCACTGATTAAAGCTGAATTCTGTAAACACTGTAAAATTCAGTTTATACTGACATATACAGCTGCCTGAATATGCTTTTCTGCTTATAAAAACTTCACTGTTGTTTATAAATAAGTGAAAAACATGCTTTCCACAATCAGCAAATATTTTTGTTCTATTTTGAAAACTAGTTCTCCATATATGCTAAATAAAAATTACATCATTGAATTGAGAAATCTGTGGAAGGCTGTGGTCTCAGGGACATGTTGCAAATGATGTTACAGAAGAAAAATTTTTTACTTGTAGGCCAAAATGATTTCTGAAGTGCTGCAGAAACATTTCTTCTTTGTAAAGACTCAGTTACAGAAAAGTTGCCCTAATTTTTTTTTTTTTAATTAAGGAATAGAAATAAAATTAAGTGACATTCCACATCTATCATTTTGTTGCTCTGTTTTTTCCCCTCTTCCTCTGCTGAAACTGTAGCACAAAATAGAGGTGTTCAAGTCAATATGAAGTGCAGATGTTTGTTGTGTTTTTTTTTTCTTCAAGCTGTTCCTTAAAATGATCATTTGAATCTGCCTACTTTTCACATAAAAGGCACAGGAGCCAAGGATTCAACCAAGAAGTGGCTTGACAGTGCATGAAGAAATAAAAGAAAATAGAGAACTTAATAGTTTTGAGATGGAGTGCTTAAAGCTACTGTTTCCTAGTGCCTGGAGACCATGTTTGGATCCCCTGTGTTGTCTCTTAGTTGCCATAACCATGCAAGTTCAGAGAGTGATGAGTAAGTGACGTTCCTGGCGATGAGGAGATGTGAGCCCCCCTTTTAAGTTGAGGGAGGAGCAGTTGCAGCTATTTTTGGCTTCAGTCTAGTGGGCTGTACTTGAATTACTTAGCAGTTTCCTGAATCCGATTGTGGTATCTGAAGACTAACAAAACAGATCTGAATACGGACTGAAGGAAAAATGTTTCTACCTGCAAATCACTGCAAATGAAGATTTTTCTCTTGCTTGCTGTTACTTTAGTTTTGGGTTGGTTTTCTTGGGCTTGTAGGCAGGGTTGAGGGTTTTTTTGCTTTTTACCTTTCGAAATTTTCACTTTTTTTAACAGTGACTGCTTTTCTGACCTGTATGATCCGCTGATGTTGAAGAGGCTGTGTATACAATATAGACATTTATTTCTGTAAAACAGCTGGTAGCATATGATAGGTACTGATTTTGTTGCTTTTAAATGATGAAGCAAATGTAAGTTTTATTCCCTGTTGGTGTATGCTGCATACACTTGAAGAGATCCTTCATAAACATACCAGTTCTGCAGATTTCGGTTTCTTGTCCTGTTTTCTTTTCTCTGAATTTACTCACCGCAGCACCATCACAGAGGTCAGTACCATTCTCATTTTCTGAGAACAGGTTGATTATTGAGCAGATAATGCAGAACAAAACAGGACAAGCATTGCTTACTAACTGGCTTGCTCGTTAACTTCAAGCACTCCGTAATGCCATCGCATTCTAGCTGATGGGAACCTCTGTGGGTATGTTCAGGTGCTGCCAGCCCCCATTTGGTTATGGGTGCTATGGAATATCCCTGGGTAAGTGATGTTTTATAGCCTGACACTGGGATTTTAAAACCCAAGGCCCAGCTGTGCTGTTATTGCTATAATTTTGAAGACTCATTCACGAAGAGCTGATCATGAATCTTTTAAGGGAGTATATATTGTAGCCTGAACTCTGAGAATCAAATGATTGTGAGTGGAGCTCGGACTTCTTTCTCATAAAAATGAAAGTGTGTAGAGCTTGTTTTAAAGGGAAGTTCTGAAAAACTTCTGTGTTAACTTACAAGGAGAAACGAAGCCAAATTTCTAGTTATTTTTAATCATATTAGCATCAAAGGACTATTTTTGAGACGTGCTACATGATAGGGACTGCTCTTCCATTCTGTCAAGTGTGTAATAAACAGGAGGTCTTAGATATGAAAAATAAATGAAGTAAACTGGGGTATTTAAAATGCCTTTTCCTTTTTGTGGCAAAAAATTACTTTTTGAAACAAAACCCAGCAATTAGGGTGCTGTTTTAGCTCACAAATCATAAACGTAAATCTGAGCACATTTCAGATCTTGAAACAGTGAGACTCACCAGAGCAGCCCGTGTAACTATTACTTTCCCTCCTGTGATCTTAGTCCCTCATATTCTGTCAAATCTCAGAGGATAAAAAGGCTTCCAAGCACGTCAGTGCTGTAGGGGAACCGCATCAGTATTTGCCTACTTGGGAGAGGAATGGTGCTAACCCAATCTCCCATCATGTTGTCCCGTTAGAAGATCTGTCTACCACCTGCAGGAAGAATTCTTCTGATGGAGAAGATTCTGAAGTGGCTCAGCACAATATCCAAGAGGGACAATTTTCAGCCCCAACTTTGAATAACTCCCAAATGCTAAGGGTCCTTCGAATGTTCAGAGAGCTAAGCTGCCATGCATTTTTTTTCTTTTTAAGTAGCTCCTCATTTAGCTGGCCATCTAATAAACAGGCCAAGAGGGAGATAAAACTCTTTGACTTGAAAGTTGTAAGACAGCTTCCTCGTGGTCGTTCACACAACTGACTCTGTCAAGCACAGCTGCAGGTTTATCTAGAAAGTACACCATCATCTGCTAAAATGAGAGATAAAAAAGACTGCTAGTCCTCCTCTCTCTCCCGGATTTAAATAGCACCTGAATCAGGTGAGTTAGGTAGTCCATGACTTCTCTTGCTACTGTGTCCTAAAGCTGTTCCTTTCTCCTGTTCGCATTTTGTTTCCTGGGCTGAGCTTCGAATCCATTGTTGGCCTGGCTGGGGCTGTGTGTTGCAGATGCCATGTTTTAAGCATATGCACAAGCATATTTTATAGGATCAGAGCTCTTACAGTACAAAACCCATTCCTCCAGCCAATTTCAAAATCCTTCATCTTTTCTTCAGGAGGTGGGGGATGTTGGTAGAACTTAGACAATTTTGGAAATGGTGACCAGCTGAAGCATGCATTGCCTGTCCTGGTTTCGGCTGGGATAGTTAATTTTCTTCCTAGTAGCTGGTACAGTGCTGTATTTTGGATTTAGGATGAGAATAATGTTGATAACACACCGATGTTTTAGTGGTTGCTAGGTAATGCTTACACTAAATCAAGGACTTTTCAGCTCCCCATGCTCTACCGACTGAGAAGGCTGGAGGTGCACAAGAAGCTGGGAGGGGGCACAGCCAGGACAGCCGACCCAAACTGGCCAGAGGGACATTCCCTACCATGTGACGTCATGCTCAGTACATAAACTGGGGGAAAGCTGGCCGGGGGGCCGCTGCTCGGGGACTGGCTGGGCATCGGTCAGCGGGTGGTGAGCAATTACATTGTGCATGATTTTCTTTGTATAGTCTATTATTATTATTATTATTTTCCCTTCCTTTTCTGTTTTTCTCTCAACACACGAATGTTACTTCTCCCCTCCCCCCCAAATTCTCTCCCCCGTCCCACTGGAGGGGGGAGCGAGCGAATGGCTGTGTGGTGTTTAGCTGCCTGCTGGGTTAAATGACGACAAGTGTCAGCCTTAAAATGTTGCTGGTGTCTGGAATTGGTGGACCTCTTGAAAAAGGTTGTGCAGGGTGCAGTGCGTTTGTTCCCAGAGACCCCAAGATACTCTCCGTAACAGCATGGATGTTATTTTGGCCAAATTTTTAACTTTGTTTCTCCATGTGATTTCTATGTGGCTTCAGCGGAGAAGGATATTCTCAAGTTTCTAAATTGTTATGCAGCATGAGTTTCTTTTGTTAAACACCTGTGGTTTCAGTGGAGCTTGCATTATACTTTAGTACCAGGTTGGGCAGCCCTTAAAATTTTGTCTCTTATGGCAAATTATTCTTGTTTTCTCTTTCAAATATCCGCTTAAAACAGATAACTGGATGTCTATCTACTCTCTAGCCCTTGCTATACCTACTTTCTTATCCTATTTACTTTCAATTTATAGGCCTCTCAGCAGCTGAAGGGGGAAAGAAATTCTCAGAAAACCCTAATTCAGAGTGTAACGTATGTATTTTCCTACTGTCCCTAAAACTGGACAGCTGGGCATTGTGCTTCCTCACCAGGGCAGTAAAATACCAATACTACAGGGTGTACTGGGGAGTCCAGCTGGAAACAAAAAATTTGTATGTGGATTTGGCGAGTTTCCCAGCCACTGCTGAAGATGTGGTTTCCTGAAAAAGTGAAAAACATGTCCCCAGTCAATACATGACTTTCCCCATCAGATGGTGCTCGAGGACAGATTTATTGGGCATTTCATTCTCCAGCAGACCAGCTCTGTTTGGTACAACACTAAGGAAACGTCTCCTCTGCAAGCTAAAGTTACACGGGCCTTTCAGAAAGATCAAAAAGTGCTACTGAAGTTGTTTCTCCTTTGCAGGAAAAGAAAAAAAAAGATAGGAAAAGGCAAACCTCTGACCCAAACCACAGCAAGAGTTGAATGAGAAGGGCTACCTGGGACGCAGCCTGTGTCACCTGCTGCTGTCATTGCTACTGAAAAGGAGAACAACCGGGATAGTTCCCAGAGATGACGAGGGTCTGACCCAGCAGTAGTGGAAAAGAGCCTGAAAAGGGTGGGAGGAGCAGGAGTGGGGAAGGGAGAGAGCACTTGCAAGGAGACAGGGTCCCAGGAAATTTGTGATTCTGCTTCACAGTGTAACCGTGCTGGACATCTGCCTTGATGCTTGTCTTCCATGGATCTCAAAGTGCTTTGGAAAGGTAACAACATGCTAGCATGTTTTGAAGCACCAAGAGCTTAACGCCGTATTTCATAAAAACGACCTCCAATTTGACGTGCTTGTACTATGGGGCACCCAGTTTAAGTAGCAATTATCTGAGCATGCACTGTACTAATGGACAACCAGCAGAGCAGTGAGGTTCCTGAAACCCGCATTCATTATTAAAAATTGTGCCAAAAAAAATTACAACCGTTTGAAAAAAAAAAGGCAGCTTTCCCCAGATACAAGCCAATTGCTTGGTTGTTACCAGCACACGGAAAAGAAGGCTCCACAGGGAGTAAACTAAATGTTGATGTGCAACGTTTCACATTTATTTATTTATTTATTTATTTGATCAGGGCCTGATACAAAACACCTAATCTAAACAGTCTGATCTGCAAGGAGGACCTGGTTTCAAAACTGAAATCCGAACTCAAGGCTTCTTTCTTATTCAAACATGATTCCGATAATGCAGTGACAGAGTACTTGCTGACAATTTTACTGATGAAACATATTTTCCTGTTGAAAGACAAATTCAAATTTGTTTTTAAAGCTTGCTGGCTTTGTTTGAATTCAGTTTTATTTCCAAACAGGAGATGATCATTAAAGGATAGCTAAGTATTGCCTTCCACAAAAATAGTTTTGTTGAGAATAGCCATGAACATTTGACTAAGATTTCTAGGGTTCACATAGCCATCCCTCTGCAGCTTAGACTTTGCATTTGACACACAGCAGAAACTTCCACAGCTGGCACAAAGGAAAAAGACTAGAAGACCTGTGCCAATAAAAGAGTTCAGGAAGGTTTAACATTTCAAATACATACGTGAAATAAATATTTTGGAAAAGCTGTTAGAAGAAGGAAAGTCTTAAATCCCCATTTATGAAACTAATTTATCAACCCCGCCCATGAACCTGTGAAAGAAATCTACCCTGTGATTTTAAAAGGAAATTCTGATTTTTAATAGTTCTTTCAAAACAAGCTTAAATAAAAAAAATTAAATCTTATTGCCCACAGATTTAGAAATGTGCTAATGAAAAAGAAAAGTTATGATTTCACAGTGTACATTCTTCAGTGAAAGTTATCAATCTTCTAACGAGTAGAATGAAAATTATTTCTGCATTGTGCTGAAATGTGTATCTGTGCTAAAGCAAGCTCAAAACTTAAGACAGATTAAGTGGGACAGAAAGTGCAAATTCCTGAGAGCTACAGTTAAGTATCATTTATTTTAATGCACCCTCCCTTCCCATATGCACTCAAACGGCAGCCATCTACACTAGGATGAAGAAGTCCTTGTTTCTTATGGGTGTTATTAAGGTGCACAGTGATTTCAACTGATTCCAGGGCCCTGCTGTGCTACTTTTCTGTACAAACAAATTAGATGGAACATTTTTGTTCCTTGGAGTGCATAGCTCAGACAAAGAAAAGATTATCTTTCCCTTTTTACAGATGAGGAAACAAAAAGTAAAAGAAGTTGACCAGGGTCACAAGCATGCGTGAACGAGCTTTCTTGAGTCTCAGTGGTCCCTGACTCAAACAAGAGACTGCTCGCTTTGTCTATGTGCAGCGCTCTGCAACTATTCTACTGCTGTGTTTACACTGCAACTGAGAAACTAAGGTGCAAAAAGCAATTTTGAATAAGCATGTTATTTATCCACTTGAAGTCTTCTTTTTTTAGGGCTTCTGGTGTCCTGCTAGGCGCTCTCAGCTCTTGTTGACATTAGTGAAAGTCAAGGTCATTCAGATTTCCCTTGGCGATCCTCAGTACCTTTCAAAGGTTACATACCGCCAAAAATTCAGAAAGTAAAAATTCAAGCTATTCAGGTCTTGTCTCTGTTGCAACTCCTCTCTCTAAACTGTGTTTGTAATTCTGCTCCTACAGCTTGTTCCTTCTCTTCTTCCTCTTTTTCTGCATCACAGCTCTTCGAACAAACTGGGCTTCAGGAATATATTTATTCTTCTTACAAAGTCTGTATGATAGGTGCATTGTGCAATTTTCAGTGTTACTCATATTAAAGCTCTGGTTAAAACAAGTATTATTTGATTATAAATAAAATCTGAAATGATACAGAATTTTGTTAAGAACCAATTCATCACCGGACTTTCAGCAATGATTTTCAATGGGTAACTGGGTATTGGACCTGCATGACTTGGTTCCACAAGCGATGATGTGATAAGGCACATTTCCATCCTATCTCAATAGTGGAAATAATGTAATTAAAGCATTGCCATAAGTTATTTATAAAAGACATTGGTTTTTTATGTCTTCAGCTTTGCAACTGCTCCAGTATTCCTTTCACTTAATTAATGGCATTGACTTTACCCAAATGGAAGCGGTTAGATCCACATTGAGGCTTGGTTGTTTTTTTTAATGGATCCCATAGTCTGATCAATAGTTTAGAATCCTAACTCGATACGTCCATGGTTTATTACCAATAGTTCTCTTTTCGCTATGTTCAATACGGCTGGTTCTCAGGCTTATTTCTCTGCCTTTCCCCTTGTGATGCCTGCCTAACTAATCGTGGTGGTGGCATAGGTCTTGCCGACCCATGGTCTGCAGTCAAATCTTCCCTGCTCAAAGTGCCAAATCTTGGTCTTGTCAGCAGTGGCTGCCTGAACCCGATGGATGGCTGAGGCAAGGTGCTCGGCTCCTGCTGCTCTCCTCGGCTGTCCTTGCTCCCGTCAACTTCGTTCTTCCACTCCACCCTAAACTCAGGCGGTGGCCTCTGCTGTCTCAGTCTCTGGTCTCTCAAGATTTTCCCTGCTCTGGGCCTTAGATTGAGCACTGTGGTAGCTGCATCCATCTCAGAGTCACTGCTGTCACCCACTGTTAATTGAAAACAAAATTAAAATTTTAGGTGCAGAATACTACCATTTCAGGAATATTCCAATAACAGCACACTGAGCACCAGCAGCCAAAGAAGTTGTTTCCCTGTGTTTCCTAAATTTGGTGCTTTCTGATTAGACCCAGTAATAGACACTTAACTCTGCCAGGACAGAGGGTAGATTTGACTTACAAACATCCCTCCCCTCAAAACTGTGTTTTTTAGAAAGTCCTCACTCAGCTGCTCCTCAGTCGCCGAGTGCCCCCCTATTTGAGTTGACATTTCCCCAGTTCTAGCTCTGGACATGGAAAAACCTGTCTCTGAGCTACTTGGGGTCTAGTCCCCACTTACGTCCAAGCAGGATACAGAAATGAGGTTTCTCACCCTCACATCCCATGAAATCTAATCTGAGAGGCATTTCCAGAGCACAACATGTACAGGGACTCTAGAAACTTGACTTTGGAAAAGGAGCATCAATAGTCCACCGAGCAAAGGATCTCCCAAGGTCAATGTACAGATGGGAGGAAACATCCCATCCTTAATATACCTGAATGTAAGATAGCAAATAAAATCTACATGACAAATCTCACAGGTTGCAAGTGCTGCAGACTCCTTCACACCATCACAGCAGGGTAGAAAATGGTCAAGTGAAAGCTGGCATTATCATTCAGGGAATACTCTTAAATGATCGGTACCAGGTAAACCAAGCTGGAAACATTCTGGATGTATACATGTGCATATATTTTCCCCAGCAGACTTCTTTTAAATTGACTAACATCTTCATCAAAACTTGCACACTGCAGTCATTGATAATCATTTTAACAATCATTTATGAATGCCTCCGATTTGCTCTTAGACTTAAGTCAGAGACGATGTTTTAAATATATCGAAGCAAAGAATTGTGTATTGTGCAACGGTCATAAGAACAACTTCCATTAGTAGCCTACAAGTTATTTCTTTTAAAAAGGTGAGGAAGGGGTCAATGAAATGTATCACCACATAATTGTCCATTCACCCAGATAATTATATATCAAGGAAGGTCTTCATTATACTGTGTTTGCAAGCTTTCTCCCCCCAAATATGCCAAATAATATATTTTTTGACAATTGAATAATCTGGAGGCACATTTCCTCTTTAATTCTAGGTGACAGTACATGACCTCTGCAGACTTAACTACAGAATAAAAGGCATCCAGGCATCCTACATTCAGGAGAGCAAAGATGTAATTATTAACAGACAAAAACATGGTCTATTGCTTAATTAATTTGGAAGAGTGGGAAACTAACCGGGGTGGGGATCAAGACATTTTAGTGATTGTGCAGAGACATAATCTTCCCAGCAAGAGATCTTGACGGTTGCTTGTCATGAAAGGGAATGCTCCTCAGCATGGTATAAGCATAGTAACGCAACTGGTAATAATCAAAAGTAATACATAGAATTGGGTAAAGTTTTCACATCAAATGATTGTCTTCCTCCAGATTTTTTATTTTTTTGTTAGAATTCAAGAATTCCAATATGAAACATTGGTGAGTTTAGGCAGAAAAACAAAAATTGACATCTTGGTTGTAAACCACAGGATTTTGAGAAGTTCTTCATGAGAACTATAAACCAGACCTCACGTCCTCATTCTTCTCTCTGGTTTGGTTGTCAGGGCAGTGTCCTCTACCCTGACACCAGTGAGAAAAGAAACCAAATAGGCTCACAATCCAAGAGGGAGATCCGGACATTATGGAATAAAGACAAGGAGAATGAGCCATGGCAGTGTTTCTGATGCAGAAGTGTTTCAGGCTGCTGCTGGCTCACATGAGGAGATGTGCTGCGAGGACTACGCCACTACAGCACTTGAACTGAGAAAGCCCCACAAGACTCTGCTTTCTGGGGCATTTCTCTACACACAAATATCTCCTTCAGGACCCATGGCTTTTAATACTCTAAGACCCCTGCTGATCACCCAACACCTAGAAATATGCTATGAAGATATTAACTCTAGAATGAAAGCATGTGAACGTAAAACATTTAATATTTATTTGAAAATTAATATGCCGATTTCTCTATATCATCCCTAGAAAAAACTTCCTTCTACATAGGCAAAATGACTGCAGCACAGTAAGAGACAGCAGAAAATTTGTCATTACCTCTGGAAGATGTTTTATTTCTCACTCGTAGTTTCTCTGGGAGTTTAGTGTTTTTAGGAAGTGAAAGGAATCTTTTTGTATTTGCAGCAGCCTGTGCAAAGAAATATAAGAAATGTTAGGTTACCGCAGACTGAAGTACTTGCATAATGTATGTTAAGATACACGACTGAGGCTTGAACAGGTTTATGTAGCTAAAGGGCTAGAGAATAGTTTGGGATTAGCTAATACGTGATCTTTTACCACATACTCAAGTTAACGCTTATGGCTGGTTGAGGTCTGTGCTAACTAAGGTAAAGACTGAGTAATCTCAAGCAGCTTAATCAAAGCAAAGCCTAGTGATATGCCCTCTAAGATCAAAGTTAATAAATGTACGCTCTCTGACCTCAACCCTACCTGTACAGGTTTTCCTACGGAAGGCAAACACTGCAAGCACGGCATCACTTCATGCGACTCCAGTTTGGAACTTTTTATTAGTCAGCTGCAAAAACTTGGTTGTGACTGAAGCTCAGGCACAGAACTGATCTGTATTCTGATCCTGCAAGTGCTTTATACATATAAATGACTTCATACAGTTGACTAGTCACACTGAAGTTGATGGGGAAGTTAGGCACCAGCGTGATCATTTACCAGTTCAGGGCATAAAATCCTTCTTTTCCCAGGACTAAGCTCTGAAGGCCCTGGGTGCAGAGCACACCTCATACTTCCTGGAACATGAGAGGTACTTTCCAGGACAGGTTGCTTTTTTTTTAAATTCAGAAATTTCTCGAGAGCGTCCTTTCTTACATTTGTTACACAGATTTTTTTAACACCTTTACAGTCTACCAGCTCTCCCCTGCTTGTACCATTCGTTGTTGTACACTCAAAGGGAACCTGAAAGGAAATTTATTTTCTGTGAGACATTCTTCCTCTTCGGATATTGTTGTGCTGCTCAGGACCACTATGCTTCCTTCTGTGGTGGATTTATCCAAGGATAATTATTTTTGAAATTACAGCCTGTGCATTTTAAAAAGCTGTCAGACACCCTGTTTCTCTCCCTGCCCCAAAAATGTCTCAGTCCTGCTGAGTGTCTTCATTACTCCACCTAGTAAATCATTTATTTGTATGACAAAGACAACATATGTAACTGTGGTTGAGAGGGAAAAAATAATTCAGGAACAGACTTATTGTCACAATTAACACCACAGTAGCCCTGGTAATGATCACAAATGAGATATAGCACTTATTGGAGACATCATTCCAGCCTCAGCTGCTGAAGGACAACTGTATCAATGAAGACAACAGTCACTAAGTATTCCTGTAACATGAAAAAACATATTTATAGGATGGTTAATTTCCCTGATACCTAAAATGGGAAGATGATTTGGGGGATCAGCTTCCCTGCTGAATTAGTGTGCTCCATTCAAATATGGTCTGAAGTGTACAGTGAAGGTATTGCAGGATTGCCTCAGAGAGCCAAATATTATCATGCCACAGCATTTCTTGTAGGTGGAGAGGGTTTTCCTATTCTGTGTCAAAACCTGAAGTCCTGACTGCATTTTATGAATACTAAAAGAGCCCACAACATTTTTCAAATGAAGAGCTCACTCTGACTGACGCAATTAAAAGTTCTCTTTCCCATATTTTGGAGCATACTGTAAGTAGTTTGTCCATCTCGAAGTCATTTTCGACCTCGATCATCCATGCTTCATCAAAATACTGATAGAGAATACTGACCATCCCTTAGAAGTACGCTGTGTACAGAGCCTGTTCAGCTCCTCTGAGATAAAATTATGGCAGCAGATCCCACTCCCATATCACATTCTACAAGACTGAAGCTTTGCTGAAGGGGTCGACACAAATTAAGGCGCCCATGTGTGCAACTCAAGGTGTAACTGTGACGTTGTATGTGCAGTTGTCTTCCAAATTTAGGATTTATTTTTTCTGCATTTCAGAAGATTTTTTTCTGCGTGACATTTAGCTACAAAGAACCGCTTTCTATGAAACAACCAAAATGCAAGTACCGGTCTTTCTCTTGACAGGCTGTTCGTTTTCCTCAGGCTCTCCCGAAGGCTGTGCCGGCGACGGATCAGAATTTCTTTGGCCTGCTTTTCATTTGCATCTGCAGCCAGGCTATGTCGGTTATATGACATTGTCTGAAATATAAAAGCAGTGGTCACATTCTGAAAAGCATAATGTCAAATGTGTTGAACTATATGCATGGTGCAAAACAAGCTTTTTGCTTTAATGTTTTAATAAGCATCATAAATCCTTGTGAACAAAATCATATTGCAGATGATTAAGAACAAGAACAGGAATTATACCAGCATTTTTTTAATCATCTGCTTCACAAGCACCTGTTTGGTTTGTTGGGTTTTTTTAACCTGCTGATATTTATAATGAAAGAGAAATTGGAAAAACTGGCTTAATACAGTGTTTACCCCCACATTGTACTAGCTCAGTCAATATGTCAATAGACAATGCACATTTGAAAGCAGTAAGATGAGTCAACTATGGGGAAGTCATTTTTACCTCCAGCAAGCTGAAGCTTGCTCCACTTTTGAATGTTTTTCAAGGGCTCAGGCGTTCAAACTACTAAGCCACAGGAGGGTAAATGTGAAATGTCCTTTTGCTTTCATTTCAGTATTTTTCCAGCTCATCACCTCTGCTCTTAATAAAAACAACTTCACAACTGGAGGCAAATGCGAAATCTAATCCCGTATCATGAAGTGACCAAAATACTGATATGAGTGGACAGTGTTGGGTTGAATTTGCACCTATGATCCTTTTTAAATAATGTAAGCACATTGCAGGTAATATGACAAAAACATTAAGCTTTATCAATAGTATAAGATCATGTAAGCTATTTACATAAAGGAGTATGAATATGTGGCTGTACATATGATAGGACATGGATTCATAGGCAAAAGAAGTAAATAACAGCATTAATTATTATGCTATAGTACAGCAGATGTACTAGCCCAAAGATATGTTAGGAAGGTAATCAGTATATTCAAAGAGTAGTGGGATATTTAAGTATGCAAAACTTCATCCTTACTCGATGTCGTATTTGGTAGAGATTCTTTGTTAATATTTCCCGCATGTTTTCCATTTCAGTGGGAGAAAGCGGCTTTATCTTTCCTTCATGATATTCACTGTGGCGGGATAAAAAAAGGAAAATAGAGGACAGAGAGGAAGAATGTTTTTATTTTTATGATTGGGAATTACATTTGAATTATTTCCTTTGTTAGACTTGGAAACAACCTTTCAAAACATCCGAGGAACAGATGAAAACATAGCATGTAGGAATGAAATCTTGATCTCATTTGAGTCACTGGTAAGGCTCAAATCTCAGTCTCCAAAATTTGATATAAATTACATTAAATTGTAAATTTGATTAAGGTACTTCTCCAAATGCCCCTCAGGCTTCCCCGTAGCCATTCGCAGCAGATGGGCAGGCACTGGTTCAAATCCAGCTCCGCACTACATGGCAAATCAATGTTCCTGTGAGCAGATGCCCTTGTAAAACTACACGCTCCGGACAAGCACAGCTCACCGAGCGCTTTGTGTGTGAGCTGCAAGCGAAACGCTCTTGTTTCATATACGCTTGCTGTTCAGGTGACATTTGGACATAAAGTGTCCTAAGTCAAAGTGATTATCCTGCCTACAGACTGGACTGTGAAATAAATTACGTGACCCAGCCAAAATGCTCGGCCACACTGGCATTGCTTGCTTACCTGAGGGACACTGACGATGGGACCTTGCTTATCATTCCGCTCTCTGCCATCTCAATGGCATGTTTGATTTCCAGCTTCTTGTATAAAGAAACAATGCTGGATTTGGGCTGGTTCTCCCGGATTAGAAGTCTTCGCAGGTATTTATTGTCAAACTTTTTAAACCTGTACGTGAGGCAAACCAACCCAACCAGTCCATTTTTACTGTGCATAGTTAAGGAAAGCCAATATACTGTAGCTAATGCAACTGTGAAGGAGTTTATTCCCTGGGAAGTGTTTGTTCATATTAACAACCTACTGCTGAGTGTCATAAAAAAGGGTCAAGTTCATCTTTGATTCAGATAGATAGTCTTAACCTGTATTTTGGTTAATACATTAATGGACAGTCTCCCTAGCAGCTTTTAACTTTTAGGTATTTTGTGTTATTAGACAATATTATTTTTAATTCTCCATTTTCAATGAGACAAAGAGAACACTAAATATTTACTGTAATAACAAATAAAAGGTCTAAATTTGCACCGACTGCTTTTTCTTTGAAATTTTAGCCTGCTCTTGTAAAACTTTGGAAATTCTCCCTTCCTCTAAAGCAACTGCAACCCTCCTGGATGCTTAGTGAAAAAATATTGATTACAGCTGGGGTGATTTTGTTTGTCAGATAATATTTTGCCCTCTGGCCATTCTGAAATTATTCTTGAATTTGGGACAAAAATGTTTCTGAAGGTCATGAAGAGGTGGGACCCTCCTTTGCTCTGTAATCTGTTAATGAAAGATCTCACGCAGACTGGAGGAGAACCAGGCTGAGTAAAGGAAAGTTGTACCCATGTCGTACAGTCAGGACAGTGTCCTCACTCTCATGCCCTCAAGTCATTTGGAGAGGGCTCTTCTCAGCCCTTCCTGCTGGTGCTATTCCTCTTTGTAGAAAACATATGCTTGTTGGAGCAGTGACTAGAAGGTGGGTGAGCAATGCCCACGCTTTGGGTCTAAAGGATTTGAGTGTAAAAGAGTGTGCTTCTGAGAAAAGGGAGTTCGATCCAAACCAATGATGATGATTTCAGCCCAAACTATTCTATGATTCTATGACTCAGCACCTAAACCGAAAACATGAATTATTCAGGTATTGTCAGTGGTAATCTTCTTAACTGACACTAAGACTTAAATAATACCATCAAGAACTGTGGAGCTGCCTGCCATTAGGATCTCTCATGCACCTCATGCCAGCTCGTGCCTTGATCTTTCTAGAGAAAGTCCCAAAGCTTTTGTATGTTTCGCATCAAATAGGGAACTAACCCCTCACTTAACACCACAGAGATGCGCAGTTCGCAGGAGGAAAGCCGGATGGGATGAAAGGCTCAGCAGACATACAGGAAACGCTCTGAAACAGTCAGAAACAGGGAGAGGACACACACCCTCAGAAGGTACAATCCTTTACCCTGGGATCAGAGGGCTGCCTTTCTTCCCAGCTGGAGCTTTTGTTCTACTTGCTTGTGGTTTAGTAAAAAGACATTGTTTTGCTGCTTTCCCTTTGTAACCCACACGTTCTAAAAACAACCATCCGCTTTCAAGAATAAAATGCTGAAAATGAAATCACAGCCTTCGTTTTTTGCTCCTGAGCCAGTTTAGCCTCTCCTGTATCATGAAAGTTAAATGACATTCTTACTTATCTCTCCAAAAGTTGTGACCCCAGTGTCCACACACATCTTCAATTCCAGTCTTCACGTGGTCAAAGAACTAAAGGGGAAACGTTGGTTCGTTACATAAACTTATAGACATCACTTGGCTTGCCCTGAGATATTATTAGTTTCTAACTTACTTCAAAACAGAAAAATCTAGTCAGAATTCAGGACGATGCTTCAGTTTAACTAAATGCAGTCTAACTAAACTCAGAGCCAGACTCTGTTTTGTTCCCCTGGAGCTTCCTTAGCTCACAGCCCCAAAAGGACAGAAGTTAGTTGCTAATTTCAACGTCAGTCTTGCTCAGCTCCTGCCTGAATCTGGAGGTAACTTTTTTTCCCATATTTTCATTTCTTTTAAGATCCCTAACCACTTAGGGCTATGCCTGGGACTTCTCCAGGGACTTCCCCAGGCCTGACAGTGCACCAGGTATGACTGCAGAGGAGAGAGCCTGAGTGGGCAGCAGCTCCCCACGTCAGCACTGGCCCCTCAGGATGCACAGGACAGAGCTGAGATACCCAGCATCAGGTCCTGAGCTCCTGTTTTAGGGGACTGTGGTCTAGACTCACCTCAAAGCGTCCTGAGCACCTAATATTAGAAACACATTCTTCCGCAGTCTATTATGAATTATGAAAGAGTGAATCAGTTCAGCCAAGATCTCACTTGATCTCCAGAGGCAGCTCGTTTGCTCTTAATTCAAGTACCATAGTAGGGGTCTCTCAAATTCAGGGGGAAATCCTGGTAGATATGTCCAAAGGATAAGCTTTAAAAGAACGGACTTTTAGATGC
Organism: Pygoscelis adeliae; assembly: GCF_000699105.1. Classification (NCBI taxonomy): domain Eukaryota; kingdom Metazoa; phylum Chordata; class Aves; order Sphenisciformes; family Spheniscidae; genus Pygoscelis; species Pygoscelis adeliae. Next base: position 978,159 of record NW_008825016.1, on the reverse strand, counting down.
CTAGATTGACTTCTTTGCTGAATGTGGCCCTTATTATTCCTCATTTTTAGAATTTCAAACCACCTGCCACAGGAATGCTGCAAGGAGAAATACATTCAAGAATATGCATGGCTAATAAACTGCAAGAATTGGAGACATACATGTACCAAATACAAATCCATAAAGAAGCTGATGAAGTGAGAGTTAAGTAAGTTTAAAGCGTGTTTAGGGGGAGTTTGCATTTGTTTAATTAGACTAAGTCAAATGCAATGTAATGTAATTAAATTGCCAAAGCTTTCCTAATGTAGCCAAGTTCTAAAATAACACGTATCTCATATGTGAAACAAACTACAGAAAGTTAATTTACCTCAAGAGGTGAACAATTAAGAAAGTGAAGATTCAAAAATAATGATATGTAATAATGCTAGTTTTGATAATTGCCAAAGGTTAAATATAAGCTTTACAGTTATTGTGCTTATAACAGCTATCAAAAAGAAATCTAAAAGAGTGTGTATCTCTCTGTAATAATGTATGCTGAATCCTTGTCTTACTGAAAGCCATTAGGAATTTCATCTATATGAGGGTTTCATCTATGACACTGAAGCTGCAACATACCCTGTTATAAATTTCTTCACTGACAGCAGGCTGCTTTTTATTTGACCTTTTGACATCAAGGAACTCCACCAGTGGGCGAATTGTTATTCCCTGTGAAGAAAAACAAAAAAAGGGCAAATAGTTCTGGGTTTTTTTCCATAAACATAAAGAAAAAACAAAGCCTTTTGGTCTTTTCCATCTCTGTCAGAGCACTGAAAATGGCTGCAGATACCTTTCCAGCTCTGGATACCCTTTCACCTTCCTAACCCCAAAATCCAGCCAGACACAATAATTGTAATAGTGAATTCACTCTTGTGATTAGCAGGTGTCGCACTTAGCTGTGAAGTCCTTGTCTGCCCACAGACTCCACTAACGCAACAGAAGGAAGGAAGGGTATCTCTAGAGCTAAGAGGTCCAAGAGGGGCAACCTGACAAACCCCACCAGGAATACGTCAATTATCCCATCCACAGTATTTTTAAACTTTTTTTCAGTTCTGTTATGTATTAGAAAACCCCTCACTTGTTTTCTGAATTAATAAACAGATCCCCCGTCATACCAAAGCAAACATATAAAGTCCTCTTTTTTAGTGATTACTTCCAAAACAGATACTCAAAGATGTGTCAACAGTAGCACTAAAACTGCTATTCACGACCCGTGACACGAAGACTTTTTGTTAATACGTGTCCCTGCCTGACTATTCTCAGTGAAAGAACAAAAAGTTTTGGCTATCCCAGAATGATATCATGGTTTTGAACAATTATTTGTGGAAGAATTGACATAATTTGTTTATTTGTATAGGCGCACTGGCACAGGGGAGAGGAATGAATCTCTCATGGTGTTGAGATCAGTCCCTACTATCCCAGACAACCAGGTCACATATTTCTTTCCATAAATGAATCGAGCTTTATCTTAAAAGTAGTTAGGTTTCTTTGCCCCATTGCTCATACTGGAACACTCATCCTGAACCTCATTGTTCTGATAATTAGAAAGCTGCTTCTTAATTGCATCATGGTCACTTTGTACCACTTTGTTCTTGTGCCAACATTTGTCTTTTTAGTTTAAACAGTGTTCCTCCTTCTCTGGTGTTCACTCCCTCATATAAACAGTAATTATATTCCCTCTTCTCCTTCATTTTACTAAGGCCAAGGCATCCTGGTCTCCTTTCACAAGACAGGCTTACCAGTCCCATGATCACTCTAGAACACGACACTATTCCCTGAAATACCTGTCTCAGTATGTCTTAAGATCAGATTTGCCTTTCTTCTGTCCCCACTGCAAAGGTGGCTTAAACTCTACCCCGTTATCAACTAGTACACCTGTGTCTTTTTCCCTTTCTGTTTTTTCCCAGATAAAAGGATCCCATTTCATAAGAGAAATCCCTAATAAGAAAGTCCTAGCAAGAACACGTTTGCACTTGCTACTGTTAAATTTCATTCTGTTTCTATCATATTGGCCCTCAGTTATTCTCTTCTTTCTACATGATACCCCATCTCGCTATCACCCTGAGAACACCTTCCAAAGCCTGTCATCAAGAAACGTCAGCAACAAAAAACTCCTACATTTATGTGCCATGGTCAATAATGAGAATATTAAACAAAACCATCCCCAGGAACCATCCTTGAGGAACTCCATTAGTAACATCTCATCAGCCTGTTATCTGACCAGGGTGCTCGAACACTGGAGTACGTCCCCAGAGAGGCTGGGGAATCTCCATCCATAGAGGTATTCAGAACTCAACTGGACATGGCCCTGGGCAACATGATCGAGCTTTGAAGGTGGCCTTGCTTTGGGCACAGGGTTGGACTAGAGACCCCCAGAGGTCCTTTCTGACCCAAAGGACCATAAGCTTCTATTTGCCTTTATAGGAGAAACTGTCAGCTCCTTCCTCATTCAGTTTACAATCATCCTAATGTCAATCTAAACCTCAGTTTAACAAGTAGTTAAGCTAACAATCTCCTATGTAGCCCCCTTCCCCAAAGATTTTACAATAGTCCAGTTAGATGAGATTACTCTAGAAAATAAATTGCCTTATCAAAGAATGATACCAGGTTTCCCTTTGGTAAACCATGTTGCATTTCATAACACATTCCATTTACCTCCATATTTTAAATTATTCTATCCCTCAAAATCAGTTTTCACAGTTTACATGCTAAGGTTGACTAACTGACCTCCAGCTGCTCCAGCCACCTCTTCCCCTTTCCCAAGCATGAGCACAGATACTTGCTACTTCCAATGGCACCTTTATCCATGCAAAAGGCAGGCTAAATTTTTTTTTTTCCCCCCACAGACCTGAAATTCCATGTACTAGCCTCTCACACCTCTCTCACTGCTCTGGATAATGACTAGCCAGACATGTTTATTTGAAGGGCTTAGCCTCCTCTACATTTTGCTGGTTTCAGTCACTTCCCTCGCTCTTGGTCACTCTAGGCCTCCATAGCCAGGTTGACACCAGAGACAAGTTCTTCACGTTCTTCCGCACACCTGGTGCTTTTGGATGGATGTCCAGCTGGTTTGCAGCATGACTAACACCCAGACTCAAACACTCCAGTTCACCTCTCAGTGCCCTCAGTGTCTTCCATCCCCTGCTCCCTGTGCGCCATATCCAACACTGAACTCCTGAGTAAATGCACAACTTCAAATATTCTAACAAGGAATTAGTGCTGGGGCTGTACCCAGATTATCTTTTATCTCTACTCCAACCTCACTGGGTCTTAAATGCTTAATACTACTTATATGTTAGCATAAGTACTTAATATCTGGCATACTTTTGCTACCTGTCTGCGGTCTGCATAGCGTTGTTTTTTAAACTATGACCATGGAGAGTACCTTCAAGTATGTTCCTTCCAGTAAGTTAGGATATTTGTTTTTCTACCCACTGCTTATTTACAGCCTGTCTGAGAAAGAAGTCCAGAAGAGGAAAGGCATTACCTGAATGAAAACGGTAAAGAATATCACCACGATAACAGCAGTGATGAACAATTTCTTCCTGGGAAACACAGCAGGAGGAAGCAGAAATACAAGTGAAAAACAAATAGCTCCTCGGAGGCCTCCATAGGCAATAATAAATTGGTCCTTAAAAGTGAGAGGAATTGTCCGGAACACATTAATGATCTGAGTCAGAACAAAAACACCTGAGGGAAAAAAACAGAAATACCAGGAGGAGGGAAAAAAAGGGAAATTAAATTACACAGAAATCCCCACAATGCTAATATTTGTTTTAAAACACTTTTATTTGCTTCTTATCTATACTGAAGAAATGAAATGTTACTTAGCAGCTTGAAAAAAACATGGAAGAAAAATTTAAAATGCCTAAGGAGCATCATCTTAAACATATTTAGTGAGCTAACCACCTCAGGTCAGCTGGATTTAGAACCTGAAGCAGCTAATTGATCTCCACAAGACAGCTATCTGCTAGACTCTGCACCTCTAGAACAGCAATAATTCTCTGTGTTAGTATAGACCAAGACTCCTAATTTTTTTTTAATAGGATTTGAGCTGCTTTTGAACACTTTGGCTTGTCACCTCCATCAATCCATGCTTTGAATCCTGCAAAATCCTATTCACTCACTTAATTTTACTTGCACAGACAGGAAGAATGCAGGACTGGGGATGGAGGGAGAAGATGCCAGTGCATGCTGATGTACCAAAGGCAAAGGGTCCAGGGATGTGGTGGACTGGAGTAAAGGTATAAAGGCAGGTGAAGGGAGCAAGCACAGGGGCCAGGAGCTGGGGGGCAGTCAGGCTGCTTGGCTGCTTTTCAGCATAAAATATTAATTGTGGGGTTGCAGGCGCAGGAGGGAAAATAGTCCAGATATCTGCACTGGAGGGAGACTTGGGAGCTGGAAGTAGGGGTGCAGAGGCAGATCAGAGCATGAGCTGCCTTTACACACGGAGGGACCAAATCATTACAGATGAAACGGGGGCGAGGGGCAGGTTTAAGACCTACAAGCCTGACCTGCACTTAGGTCTCAAGGTAAAAGAAAGAGAGCTAGTACTGCAAACTCAGGAGGCATCAAGCAGTTTCTTATAGGAATTTTTTCTTCACAATGTATACCTGAACAACACTTCAACTACAGCATTTCCTGTTTTGACGTTATTTATGCTAATGACTGGGAAAATCCCAAAGCGAGTAAACATAAATTAAAAAAACCCCACAACCTGTTTAATTGTTGTACAACTGCTAATTCTTTTCAGCAAAATTTGCTTATTTGTAAACAAATGTTTACTTAAATACATGTACTCTGATTAACAAGCAGACTGCCTCTGACTTTAGATGGGCAGGATCAGGACCAAACTGATTTTTGGGTTCCATTTTGGGGGAAGGTGGAAGCTGACCCTGCAATCTAGGACATGTTACAAATAAGAAGACCATTCTACAAGCTGATGGGACTCTGCCTAAACTTTGGGATTTCCTACTTGAAAAGAGGTAAAAAGTTTCACTTGCAAAGAATACTGACACGTAGTCTGAGACTTGCTTACCCAGTGCCCTCCAGATTAAACAGAAAAGGAGGGTGAAGCTAACGAAGGCCCAGTTCCACTCATGGTTCTTCCCAACTGTAGACACTCCCATGAAGATGAAGATTAAGGTCTCACTGACACTGCTGAGCATCTTCATGAAATACTTTATTGTCGTATAGGATTTTTGAGAAACATTTTCTTCCACGTATTTATTCATGGTCATGGCACAAGCTGTAATCCTGAAAGGCAAACATTATCCTGTATGTCATCGGCTTGATTTTTTTTTAGCCTTTCTCATTTCTACAGAATATCTACTTTTCCATAGTCCTCTTTAAAATACAAAGCATAACTTATTCCATAACCAATCTCAAATTTATAGACTACAGTTTTGGGCACGAGAGTTTTTTTCCGCAGTGGGGAGTTTTCTGAGAAGACATCAGTATATGGAGAGTTTTGTCACATACTAAATCCACATGATCTGTGCAGGGGTCACTCAAACTCTGTTTTGAAAGAGGCAGAGCTGAGGAGAGCCAGAGGCATCCCTGGAAAACAGGGATTGCTGCTTCTATTGCAGCTGAGGGACATCAGACAGGATGGCAACTGCACGTCCTGGAGCAGGGCTTCCCTCCCTTCCCACCAGCAGTTGTCCCACCAAACCACTCCCCTCCTCAATGGCAGTGACAGTAGCCAGCTCCTCTTTCCAGGCAAAGTAAGCAGAAAGGCTACAGACAATTTGTCATCCTCCACCACTTTAGGCCACTGCTTGCTTTGCCTGTGCATAGGGCTGAATAGGAGAAAAACACCACCAGAAATCACGCTGGTGCTGTTGCATGTTTAAAGCACCTACAAATGAATAAAATGGGCATCTCGGCTGATACATGAGAGAACAGACAGGGCTTACTGTAAGTGCACCTACGTATCTGTGCTCTGAGCCTGTGTTAGTAAACAGAGTTTCTTAATCAGTAGGAAGAGCAAAGAATGACATTACTGGCTGTACATCACTTGCTCAGTACAGTTGCCCATGGCGCAGGGATGGCTGAGGACCACTCAGGTACAAAGTTTACAGGTTTAAGGATAGTTAGCAGAGCTGGCTGGAGGATAACCTCAAGGCAGTGCCTCAATGTAGGGAAGCACAGTCTGAATTGCCTAATAATTATCAGGGTGGGCAACTAAGGCAATATGCGTTGTGATATAGCTGTCGCTCCTAGTTCTATTATCTAGGGCAAAAACATGTCTTCTCTGATTTCCCAGTTAAAAACGTTATATGTACCCACGTATGGGTTCTCAGTCAAACCACGTACACTAAACCTCAACAGAGAGATGTGTATTTATGTTGTCTTTCTGAATCCAGCCCATGAGGACTTGTCCTATGGTTATTTATCCCAGTTCCACCAGGTTTTCAGTTTATAATTATTTTCCAACATAGGGGATATTTCTTCCTACTGAAATCTCCACGCTTCTCTCTCTCATGGAGCAAGGTGACAGGTTTGCCAGCATCTCTTTGGAAAAAGCTGAAGAAGACTCTCCCACGTCTCATGGAGATTCCACTGCAGAAAGTCTTCTGCTGAACATGTCCTGCCTCTAAGCCAAGAGCCCCATCTCTGAACAACTCAAACGTCCCTGAATGCGAGTGTAAATGGAAAGGCAGAATGAGGGAGAGCTCAGAAAAAGCTCACTGACATTATGAACACACACGTCTAGGTTCTTTCTTCTAAAAGAAGGGATTAAAAAAAAAAATTTGCAAAGCGGAAAGAGGAATCCCAGAAGCAGCAGTAACTTCCAAAGGACCTTCGCATAGTAAATTTTCTTAGCATTTTGCAAGAGGGTGTCCATAGTAGCAGCTGAGGCTGTAGTCACTGGCAGACTCTGAACATGTTTCTCCTAATTAATTAAAGTTAGTTTTGTCCAGAAGTTTCCTTCTTTTACATGGAGCCACGTGGCCTGCTTTGGAGGACAATGGCCAAGATCTGAAACAGATCTCTGACCCCACCAACACATCCACATCCCCAAAGTGACTGGGCAGCATTACTTCTGAGGGGCGAATCTGGGAGGACACGTGGACACTGGAGAGGACACAGTGTACTTCGCTGACCTCTGCCAAGCAGCACAGCCCCTGCAGGCACATCAGGGTGAATAAAACTCAGGGAAGATGGTCTGATGTGGGGACAGATGTGGTCCAATGGGGCAGGTAGTGGCTTATAAATACAGGTGGACACGGTTTGCTAGCAGAACAGTGCACCTAACCTGGCCTTCACCCTGCAGTTTTGTCCACCTACACTTGGTGATAGAGAGGCAGATCTAGTCAGCACAAAATAAAATGGCCATTGCCATGCAAAAACTAGCTCCAATCGTAAGCAAACTCCAAGACTAAGAAGAAGGAAAGCTTGACTAAAACTATCCCAGACCCCCATCTGCATTTAGTACTGACATAATTGTCAGCTCTCTCCTCATTGTCAGCTGATTTCACCATGGTCTTGAACAGAAAGGTCCTCTGTAGCCCAAGAGTAGCATGCTGTCTGGGAAGCAGAGCTCATCATGGTTATGTGGGATCCACCGCGGAAGAAATGATGCAGATTTCATAAGCATGCAAGCTTCCTCCCTGCAAGACTCAGTGGTTTAGGTAACATTTCTAGTTTGAGCATGTGGTTGGGACAACAGAGGTCCTGCATTTTTGCCAATACTGACAGACTGCCAATGCTTTTCACAGCCCTCCTCCTTGTTCTGATCTTACAGTTGCCCAGACTGGGGACTTGTCATAGATCCCACCATAGATCCCACAAATATATGTGCCTGCGTATCTCAGGAAGAAAGTGGGAGAGGACCTGGGCCATGCATGGATTTTGTCCTGACAAGGAGTGATGACTTGGCTGGGACACACACCCAAGCCCGGAAGCTGTCAAACATTCCCAGGCTCTTCAGTTTACACACAGTTCTGGTGACTAACCTCAAAAGTATATGTGAAGAAGGGTCTGAAATCTACTTAACACCTTCACCCTCCAGAACTCTCCTATTCAGTGGCAAACCAGCTCTTCACAACCCACAGGCTGCACTGACAGACCTACAAATATCTCAGGTTATGTCATGGGTCGTGACAGCTCTCCTGCGCATGCACAGCTTATCTGTGCAAGTGTAACAAGTCCGATGCATCCCGGCTACCTCCAGCCGATTGCACACACAGTGGAGCTGGCAAGCGCAGGGGCAGCAAATGCAATGTAGCAAGAACGCAGTGGGCAGGCTGCAAAACAGCCATTTCCAGACCCACGGTTGTTTCAGACTCTCAAAGCTGCAGCTTACTGCCCGAAGCATCGGGCCTGTCAGGTCTGCATCAAAGACACAACAAAACACTCAGTACTATATATTACCCTCTAAAAATAAATAGTGTTCATGATTATAGTAACTCAGGAAAGCCCTGCAGCTTGGGGAGTGGGGAAGCATGCTCTGGACACGGTTTGTTTTTGGATCCTGAGGTAATGGAGACACTGTAAATAGATGTCTGATAAGAATCTGTCACCAGATTAATCAGGATCTTTGCAAGCTGTAACTTAAAACACGTACCATGCTTAACCACTAGAGTTTAAAGGGACGACACTCATATATATAATATTATTTTCAGTCACATTTTGCATTCATTCAATTAGTATCAACTAATTGATGAGGTGGTTCACCAGTATAACAAATAGTGCTGTACATTATTTGTTACTCTTCAGGTTAAGTAATATTCCACAGCTAATCACTGCTCACTTTATGAATCTGGTATCTCTTCAGAATACTTATCTACATTAGAAAAAAACCTGTTGAGGTCTCTTTGACTTGAAAATGATATGGCAATATAGTGTTAGAATTTAATATAAAATCAATTTATTTAAATACGCAAGATTTTATGTACGCTATTATACTATGTTCTTCCCAAACTAAATTTTTACTGTCACCATAATCTAAGCAAAAGCTTAGGCATGTTTTATTTCACATTTCTTATCCATACACATTAATTCTGGCTTCCACTTCTGTGACCTGAGGTAGTTGCCTTGGTCAAGAAGGGGAGGGAAAAATCAGTTAATTGCAATTAACCTGCAACCTTCTGTGCTTCTGAAGAATAAAAGTCCCGTACAAACAGTACAGTTTCTGTCATGACTGCAATAAACTAGGCCACTGGGTTCAATCCTCAAATTTCCTTGACCTACTAAATTTACAGTAGTTTCAATGTTTGTTCCTTTCAGCCTGCTAACTCAGTTGCAAAAAAAAAGAAACACAGATTAATAGTTCTGCTGCTTCACAGCCTTTATGAGAATTAGTAAGCAGAAAATGCAGCATTATAATTAGCAATGGAACCAAGCAAATAAAGTTCAGGTTCACATCTGTATGTTTCACAGCCGTGCTCCTGATTCAAGCCCGGCTCTAATTACAGTTGAAGCTCTTCCCTCTCCTTCTGGAGAGGACTTTCTCACTGCAGCTCACAGGGACATGGTTCAGTCCCTTCGCTATTTCAGCCAGGTAACCCAGCGCAGGGGTTATACGCAGATGCTTCAGGAATCATTTGTCCCCAGAACGAGTACACAGACTTACCAGAAAAGGGACACGCACCTTTCATTCCCCTCTATTCCTCTGCCAGTGAATTCCTACTTGCACAGAAGTGAGGCACTCTGTGTATGTATCGTATTTATTTGGTAACACTGTATGTTCCTGCTCATGTCCTCCACCTAAAGTATGGTACAGCATGTAACCATAAGGTCTCGCTGAGTATCTTTATGAATCTGGTTATGAAGGAAGTGGGAATCAATAGTGTAACAGACTCACGTGGATATGGGTGAAAAAAGGGAGATTAGGCAATTATCCCCTATAGGCTGAACTGTAAATGGCCACAGAATCATATAATGAATAAACAACCCGGGTTGTAAGGGACGCTCCAAGGTTATTTGGTCCAACTACATGCTCAGAGGAGTGCTGACTTTGAAGTCAGACCCAGGCAATCATGCCATGAGTCATTTGCGGCAGAAAACGACAGGGAACTCAATACCGGTGCACGTTGCCTTGTGGCACGGAGCAGAATACTCTCTGCAGTTCAAAGCCTAACAAAATGTGAAAAGCACAGGGTAGATTTACTCCAAGGGGATGTGGAGATCACAGGAGCTCTAAGGCCCTCAGCAGCGCTGCTGGGAGGGGGCACGCTTTATGTCTCATGGCAGCTGAGACACTTACAGGGCTGCAGAGGGCCCTTCCTGCTCCCCCCGGGTGTTACTGATGTCTCCAGCTCCCTTAGCTGTTACAAAATACATTTAGCATCAAAACACATACAGGGCATTTTAAAGATGATAACTTATTTTCTGTTGTGTTGTTGGAGGGAAAATAACGCTTTGTGTTTCCTCTCCTGTTTTGCGCCCTCTCAGGGGCAAATGAAAAGGAATTAGGCTGTTAGTGCCGTGCAAAGCACTGGCGTGCTGGCTGCAGGCACGGGCATGCGGTGGGTCCACTGAACCACCAGCAGACCCGCCGTGCCCCTTCCGTCGTATCCTGGACGCAGCACATCCAAATCAGTATCTTCATGCATAGTGCTACAATTTTTGCCACGTACAGTTTAGCCACACGTTTTTGGTTTAGAAGCCCTTTAAGTATTTGATCATAGGATGTCAAGGACATTTGACTTAAGAAGTGGAGGAAACTAGAAACCACACAAATGCTATGAATAGAAGCTAGGGAACGAGATGGCAATGCATATGTTACTTTATTTAGGCTCATATCAGAGAAAAAACCCCATGCAATCTTTAGCTCTTTCCTTATACTAAAGTACTAACCACTCCCGTTTTATGGCATATTTCTATTTTTATACTACTGAAATCATCAGCTCTAAGTTTCCATGTAAATTGCTTCCCGGCCCCAGAAAACCTTATACTGGCATGACTATGATAGCAAACCTATCTTCACTTTCCTAAAAGATAATCATCAGATGAGGTATTATCAAGTATTAGTGATACTCAGAAGTAACATCTGAGCTTTCATAAAAAGCTATGCTCCTAATGCTTGAATGACTCATATTTGCCACTAGAACAATACCAAGTCATTAAAGAAGGTTGGCCTTTAAAAACATTACTTGGAACCAGAGCAAACCGTTTAAGTATATCAAATGTCATAAAGGCTCTTTCTAAAGTTGAGGTTGTTACAGTATAAACAGCATCAAGCGAGAGGCTGTGCTCTCTCTTTACTGAAGCCCAGGAGTGAAAAAACAGGAGTGAAAATATTTTTCTCTGTTGGAAGTGGGAAGAATAATATTATTTTATACATAATACAAGCATTATAAGACACAGGCACATGTATCAAGGTACTAAACTAAGGGGTTATATCACCATAGGACTAGATTCTGCAAATTTTATGTTCACCCAGTCCTTACTGTGCTTGTAATCCAGCAGGCGTTTGCCTTAATGATATGTACATTGTCTTGAATGGTACTTACTGGCTGCTCACATGACTAAGTGAAGACGTAGTTTCACAATATATTGGCATCAGAAGTGAAGCCAGTTCATGAAGTCCCCAGCTACCACTCCCACTCCCTCCCAGCCACCACTGCCCCCCACATCACTGTGGGCCACCCCTCAGCCATGCCCTTATGACTAGTTATAGGGTCACATGAGGACACAGGTCACCAAACTGACCTGGGTTAAAAATAACCCCACCGAAAATACAAGGGATTATTTTTAACTTGGAACATTTCAAAGATATGGTTTATGGTGTGATGCCACGAACCATTTTAGTGACACAGCTGGTGTGGTGGCAAGCCGAGAGAATGGGATGGAAGGAAGCAGGAGGGGAGAGGCCAGAAATCCTCAAGCCAGCATCGCTGCCATGCACGGTGGAGCAATGCCATATGGCAAAGTTTGCAAAATCTGGTCCTCTATGCAATTTCCTCTGGTATTCTTACTTGGGTGCTATTATTACTGAAGTTTGGGGTACTTACGCCATGATGCCTGAGAGATGAAACATTTCAGCTGTTATGTATGACAAGTAACTGTACAGGAAGACAAAGAGTGGCTCAATCACTCGGATTTTATGGGTGAAACGGGTGGTAAAGGCTGCTACAAATCCCAAAAGGATTCCAATCAATACTCCACCGATCCCCACTATAAAGAAGTTAGCAATCCCAGCGAATATGTCAATAACCTTAATTGTGCGCATCTGGCAGAAAGACTTGAACAAATTGTACAGGACCTATGAGAAAAAGAAAGCACATTATGTTTCTGAACTGTTCTTAATTTCCCTTCATGTCATTATGGTCCTCTGCTTCAATGCTGAACTTCGAATTTCTCTATCTACCTTGAACTCACTTTTGAGATATGCTGTTGTTTACCTCTGGCATATTACTTGTCATCCATAAATATCAGGGAGATATACAAAGAAGGGTAAATATCATTATTCCCATTTTTGCAAATGGGACAGGTTTCTTAACCCATGCCATTCTGCAGGCCAGGAGGATAGATCTATCTAGTCTTTCTTTAAATTCATTTATTTGCAGAGCTTCTAATTTTTCCACAAATGGCCATTTCAGATTTTCCCCAGAATCAAAGAAATAAAAAAGGAGGAGGAAAAAAATACAGTTTCATCATCAGTGAAAAATCAGGTTATTTTCAAATGTTTTTGATCTACATAAGACACCGAGAGCTGCAGTACTGAATTAGACCATAGATCCATCTGGCATGGGGTGGGGAGGGGGAGAGGGGATGGACAGTGACCACCCCAAGGAGTACAAGAAACAAGGCATCCATGGAGTGCTCTTTCTCTGCTATATTAACCATTAAGAATCCAATGGTTTAAAGGCATCTCAAACTTCAGATAAATTTCTAGAGATTTGGATTTAATTCCCATTAGAAGATCTGTTACCGTGTATTTGCTCAGTTTAATTTTCAAAGAGTTTATAACCATCCTCCAAAACAAACTGGGTCAATGGGATTATCACATTTTCTTAGCCAGAGAGCCTTTTTGTTTTACACAGGAAACAGAACGATGTAAACTTCACATTTCTCTAATATCCAGTATTTTAGTTACTACAAAACAGACAACAATGGAATCAGTTACTCTTAAAGAAACCTTAAAGTAAGTCTCCCCATTTGCAGACTTACTTGGGAGGTTTAAGCATCGCCTGGTGCTGCATGCATGCTTCCAGACATGCGATACCGTGATGGCTACATATCCCCCTCGTACAGGTCTAGGCTTGGTCATAGGCACCTACTCCTACCACAGTGGGTTCACAGGCTAAGCCACCTTGGTCATAATAAACACCTGACTAGTCATCCTGACAGCTAACAGGAATTAAACTTCTGCATTCGTTCTGGACTTCTTAGTAAACCAAACAGGTTTCTCTATCAGAAATGCTATTTGAGAGAACAATGTTTTATCAGTACTTGGATTGTGCCAACAATGTGGGGTGTTTGAATAGTGACTGGGGGGATTTTTCATGTTTGCAGTCTTGTTCTCTCTCACATGACAGAACGTAAGTTGTACGGCTCTTCTTGGCCAAAATTTGATAGGTCTTACAGAGGTAAAAGTTCTCGCTACAGACTAACGCAAAGACATGGCCTATTACGGGTCCTTTGGGCTAAGTGAAAGGAAAGAACTGAAAAAGAAAAGAAAAAATATATTCCAGAGCAAGCATGAAAAAAGGTTAAATCAAACCTAGCATGGTCACCGGTAATTCTCATTACAAAGCGACAAACAGGAGAAGAGCAGGAGCATGAACTATTTACTTGATAAGAATGATGCCCTCAGGATGAGTCCACCTGGGAGAAGTGTCCTTTTTCACCTAGACAAACCCCTTCCTCTTGCTGCTCTGAGGCAGATTCCCAGCTCTTTTGCCCTGTTCCTTGTTCCTATGTCCTGTGCAGGACAGGAAACTAATGTCATAGGCTCCGCTGGTTTTCAACCTGTTTTGATTTGCGGACCTTATGGATTTGCATGAAGAGAAGCATACCAGAATTAAGCCTATTGACAATAGGTGTGCCTTTGTTGGTCACTTTACAAGGACCTCTCAGTCCACAGACTCCCAGGACTCCATGAATCACAGACTGAAGAAAAAACACTGTTGATCTGTGGTGTTTGCAAGGAGAAGAGTTTCCCAGAGTCACTTGTTGAAACTTGGGACTACCCAAGAGTTGTGTTACTCTTCAAGACACCTACAGAATTTGACCTGGCAGAATACTCCCTTGGTATGTATTAGGGAAGAGGATTATTTTCTTTAATGGGAATTTTAAATAGCCTTTTTTATATTTTAAAAAATAACTATATAAACATGTATAAGGCAAGTCTCCAAAGTAAGGCCACTGAGAGCTGCTTGTAAAGAAGCATGTAATTTTGACCTACTCAAGCAATAGCCTTTCCATAACATCACCTCATCTTCACAGCGAAGTATTCACCCTTGCAAGCAGAATGGAGCCTATTGTTTCCACATACAGACATCCCCATAAATCTCAAGTCTGTTGCCGTAAGTTATTTGAAAGAAGAAAAGCAATGTTCTCCTTTGTACCTCGGATCAAAACCAGACCGTCGTGGTAGAAGCAGCAGCTAGACTATGGAATGTCATGAGCACAATTTTAATCTCGTTTCTATTGTTCTTTATTTACACTGCTGTAAATGAGATCAAAATCAGGTTCACTTCCCTTTTACTCTGCAGCAGTTCAGTTTTACAGCTCTCTCTAAGCTTTCAGGTGAGTTAACATCAACTCTGGTCACATTTTGTAATGCATTTGGTATGAGAAGGGTTTTTTTTTCAAGTTCAAGATTTGCATTTACTCAACATCCTTCAGCTGAACTCACTGAAGGTTACACCAAGGAATATTAGTCACCAATCACTTTTTAATCCTGTCTAAGAGTATCTCTGCTCTTCCTAGACACTAATTGCTTATTTTCATGAGTCTTCAGTTATTAGTTTTTAATTCTGAAATTACTGTAAAGCACTCTAAAGTAATGTTTTCAGTAGAGGCAGAATACAGAGCACTGCTGTAATGTTTTCTAACATCGGAATAATATTATTGTAATGACACTGGCTCCTTCTTTGTGATTTTAAGCGCAGAATTGGAATTTGAACCGCTAACACTCAACTTCAACTGTGATCTTGCCATCTGATATCACTGTGCTAGTTATCACTGACCCAGTCTTTCGGTAAAGGACCAAGTCTGAACAAGAAGCCAACTGGCAAACACTGTCCTCAGCCAAATTCAAGCTCCAAAATTCCATCAGTGGGGGAAAAGGATCATCCAAATGCACGGGCATATTGCAAAAACTATCAGGCATGAAAGACCATCTGAGAAACACAGCAGAGCTGAGATTCTTGAGAAAGCCCACCTCACTTTGTATCCAAAATGAAGGTGTGGTAGCACATTTTCTGAAAAGGGAAAGCATAATGACACTGCTATCCTATTAAAATCTTTTATTAGGAGCAGCCAGGCAGTGTAAGTGGGATAGCAGGAAGAAGGGCCTAAAGTATTTAGAAAGCATGTTTACTAGAGCCACACCGTTCTGCACTGCCCACCTGGGTAGCACCTGGGTTTTTTGAAACTGCAGTGGCCATAGGAATTAGGCAGCTTCCGTGGACGGCCAGCCTGCCTTCAGCTCCCCTCCTGCTTCGTCCCCGCGTCCCGTCAGAGGCACCCGCCAGGGCAGGTGGGACTCAAGGGCTCCAGCAGGCAAAAGCTGGAAGGGGCTGAGCTCTGCCTGCTAGCTGGTTTTATCAGCTCTCCCGGTAACACAACAAGGGCAGAGGAAGAGAAAGTATTTACAAAACATCATCTCCTTTGAGCAGATAGCTGCGTAATCCCGGCAGCACCACAGCGAGGACTGGTCCAGCAGCACTGCTACGGGTAGGGGAGGCGAGGTCCTCTAAGGGCACCCCACGGGGGATCTGTGTGAAGGCCTGGGTCACGTTTTAAGTATAATCACACGATTGCAGGTGTGCAAAATCATAACAAGGAACCATTAGCAGACCAATGCTTAGCATGTGGAAACCACTTGATCTCCTGCCAAGTGCTACCTTTAAGCGATAGCTGGGAAGTAAGACCAAACGTACTCTAAATTCCTTTCACTCCCTCATGAATATGTGTATGGCCAGTGCATATGCTGGGCCAGCCCTGCAGACTCCTCAGAGTTATCTCCCCCTGCGTTAGGGCATCTGGGCAGGCGTGCCGTGAGAAAGGACTACCTCCAAAGAAGGCAATAATGATGCCTACAGGAAAGCCATGCATCACGGTTATTAAATTGCCATGCCAGTGCCTATAAAAATGGTGTTTTAGAGTAATTTGCCATTGGGCAATGGCACGCATGAATACTTCCGTCATCAGGATGCAGTGTTTTCCTAGCAAATCTTGCTGGATTAACTGCTGCTCCAGTGGAAAGGTGATTGATTTTGTGATTGGAAAAAGTGATTTTGGTTGGAAAAATCCACCAAAAAAAGCTTTACATTAACATAAAAACAGCCCTTCTTCCCCCAGAAGAACTTGTACGAAAAGAATTCCACCACGCGAGTGGCCATTAAGAGTGAATAGAGACAGACACAGCCATGGCTGAACTGCTAAGCCTTTTGAAACTCACTATTTACACCCACTTATTTTCAGGACTGGCTTAAGTACCAGTTTAGTAACGGCAGGCAGTTTCAGCTGTAAGCTAATGAGAAAAGCTAGGCTTTAAGGCAAACCCGTAAGAGAGGATGCGATTCAGCTGGCTGGATAGCAGCATAATCAGGTAAAGCATGAAGCGTAAGTGAAAAAAAATGCAGTACTCCCACAGACACACGAGAAACGATCAGTACCAAGGCTCAGATTAAATGATGAGATATACATCTGTTATGCAGGTGAGGCAAAGTCCTAGAAAAGGGGAAAACGGAAGGACAATTGTGCATAGAATGGGACAGGAATAAGAAGCCAGTGACAGAGACAGGGAAGGTGTGGACCCAATTCATGAATCTTTCTGATCCTTCTGGCATATGAAAAACTGGACCTCCGTGTCTCACAAAACAGAAAGCATGCCAGGACATAGTTGGCACGGGCAGGATTTCAAGTAAGGCATGGATAAATGGGAGTAATGTCCCAGACATGGTGTCATCAGGTACAAACAAGGGGCATTGGGGGCGTTAGTGGAATTTGCAGATCGCTGTCCTCAGGTCAGCACCACAAACCCAGTTCAGCTAGTTAATGATGAGAAATTACTGCCTCCAGATGGCTGTCCTATCTCATCCGTAGCCTGGCAGAAATGTATTGGTGGTCTCAGGGCAGCTCCAACTGGACGGGCACATGCAAAAGGCTAGCATCAACCGGGTCCTGTGCCATCTCAGTGATTTGCCCATTCTCCCTGTGAACATGCTGGGACACCCCACATTGGCCCTTCTCCCTCTCCTGTCCAACGACATTTCTGCAGGTGAGGAAAACCTCCAGTTTCAGATTACAGAAGTAACAGAATTCAAAGTTACAGAAACTAAAGAGATCAGGTAGTAAAATGCCTAGAGCAAGTATGCTACCATTACGCACTACTCTAGTGTCCTAAGACTACTGTAGTTTCTAAATCTAAAGTTTAGAGAATTACATAAACACATCAGCACTCCTTGACTTCCATCTATTAGCAAACTGTAATAACCAGATACAAAGAGATATAATGGAGTGGCATGCAAACAATCATTTATCGTTTTTATCAACTAATCATTTATCAAGTAACTTACCACAGTTATAGCATCATTCAGCAAAGACTCTCCAAACACCAGGATGTAAAGCTGCTCATTGACATGAATATTTTCAAAAACGGCTAACACCGCCACGGGATCCACAGCTGAAATGAGGCTGCCAAAGAGCAAATTCTGCAGCAATGTGATATCAGTCAAACCAAATGCACTGATCTGGCAAATCCCATAAAGTGAAATTCCAATGCCAATGGCGTTCCAGAGCGTGCCCACTACGGCATACCAGAATATGGTACCGAAGTTCTCAAAGAAAAGACGAGTTGGCATAAAATATCCAGCGTCGAGTACAATGGGTGGTAAAAGATACAAGAAGAAAACATCACTGTTCATTACAGGTGGGGACTTCTCCTCTGCTCCAAAAATAATCCCACCAAGAAGCAATCCAACCAGAATGAGGAGACAGCTTTCAGGTACTATTGAGGGCAACTTGTGATAGAGATGAAAGCCTTCAAAGGAAATTCAAACACAAGAAAGTAAAATGGTTATTTGTACAGAATCCAAAAGATTATTCTGGATTCTGTTATCTTAGTATCTATAGTAAACAAACAGCAACTGCAGGGCAATTTCATTTTCATTGCAAAGACTGAACTGGACCACCACAACAGGTCAAGGCAAATTTGTCAGCTAGGGTAGATAATTCAGTTAAGTTGGTGGAGAGTCAATTTCATAGCTAGATGTTCCAGTTAATAGCTAGGCTGGCTGGAGCAACTGTGTGCAAGGGTTCTGTTCGTGCAAGTGCGGGGATTTTTGTAATGTGGAATCCTCCAGAAACACAATCCAAACACTTTTCTAGGGCAAAATACATCTAGAGAGAGGGAAAAAAAATCCTACTAACCACCCCTTCCTCCATGCGCAGCTTCACAAAGGAGTTTAAGGAGTATATTCATTTCATTTTTAGAAGTCTTTTAGAGTCTCAAAGCTAAGGAGGAGAACTAGCACATGTGACCTGCACTCAGTCACCCGTGGTCACTTCCTCAGCCACCATGAGGAATCAGTTGCAGACACATTATTATTCAATTTTAGCGGAGCCTCCAAATTAATTTCACAATAACCAACATGTTTTCCATAAAGTGACAAAAAGTTGCAGCCTGTATTATGATGCTCATTCTTCTGTATTATATGAATTATGGTAGTGTCAGGAGTCTCTCGTAAAGATCTGTGCAAAGTACTGAAAAAATGAATAAAAAAAGGTTCTGAATGAGGACTTAACGGTTGAATGTTCCTTAGCCTACTAAAACTCTCCAAGCCATGCAGTTTTGATTTAAAGATTCCCGTTACTTGCATAAGTTGACTGTTTTAAGGATGATTTTGGTAATGAATGGGAAAAGTTTTGAAGGAACTTACTCTGGCCAATCTAATGGAATGATCAACCTTACGCACCAAGGTCACATTCCAGGTCCTGGCGATGCTAATCTTTTCCAGGCTCCTCCTTATCTATATTTGGCCCACATAATTACATAGAAAACTATCCACACCCACAAGATCCCACAATTCCTGCCTAACTAAAAAGCATTTAAATTATTTTAAATGAGAGCCGCACAGAAACACTGGGTGTGGTAATAACGGGCGTCTATTTCAGTAAAACTATTTCAGTAGTATTTTAATTACTACTATCACACCTGTAGTCGAAACAGTTAAACTAGTGCAAGCTTGGTATAGTTCACATCCAGTTTCCCAATTTCAGGCTTCTGTATCTTGTAACACCTATTTTGTTAATTCTCATTTCATTATAGAATTTTTCCAGGTAAAAGAAAGCCTGAACTTAGAATTAGGAAAAACAAACGGTTAAGAAGGACCAGGGGGAAAGCTGTTTTAATCTACAGATTTTTTACTTACATATTCTACAACTATTAAAGCTATTTTTTAAAGTAAGCAGCTCAAGCTGCATTTTTTTCCTTTCTGGATGAACACAGACTGCTTTTCAATATTTAGAAATGCAGCCTATGTAACTCATTAGAAGGACTGCCAAATTCACTGTCATTATTCAAAACAGGAATCACCAATATCCTATATTGGCAGAACGGGTAATGACCCGCAAGAATTTGCGGTTGGAGACTTGACTCTTCACCTTTCAGCCACTTCCACATAAAAACCATTTTATGGTTTGTCTTAGTTTCTGCAGTGGCAGGACGCCAAAATTTCCAATACAGTGATTGAAGTTTCCCCTGAGGAAGTAGATTTTGCTAAAAGTTTTTTTAAGCCCTTCAGAAGTATCTTAAATCGTTTTCTCAATAAAAATTGAAGAGGAAGGAATTTTTGTGAATGATGAAAGCTTTTAATGAAGACAAAAAAGATCCCAACCAGTTGTAATACAATGGCAATGAAATGTCTGTTGTGAATATAAAAATAAAAATCTTTTTCTTTTCTTCTTTACAAGTCACTCTTTGGAAAGTTCATACCCTCTCAGACCGTTTGGGACTCCACCTCATCCTTAAATGTAATGGAAAGGCTGCCACTAAGTTAAATGTGCTTTTTATCCATGTAAACAGCATCAAAACTCCTAAAAGACTGCCTGCCTCCATGAAAGGCATTCAAAGGTGATCAGGGACAGGCTGTGGTTCCCCATTTAAGGGCAGAGAGCTAGGATTTAGGATTCAGTGCACATCAAGTTAGGTGCAGGTGCCCTGCAGGATGAGGGACATCTTCCCTGCTCTGACGGATCCACAGCCTCGTGGTCAGGAGCGCCCTGGGAGCAGATCCCCTGCAGTACATGAATACTCAGACTTTTATGCTGAACCCAGGACCACAGCTACTTTCTCCTCCTCTGACCCTGTCCTTGGGCTCCTGACTATGCAGTGAGCCAACTTCAACAGCACAGAAGATGTTTATCCTCAGGCCATTGGGCAGTAGGACACTTGCCTAAAGTGTAAGTTCAGCATTCTCAAAGCTGAAAGTCCTTAGAGTCCTGGTTTCCTAGTTCTTGGGTGAAATCCAGTGCACTCTGATGCTGGAAATGCTGCTGAGACATGCACTTCTGATTATACTGAGTTTTCCAAGGGCCCTCTGAACAGCTTAAACCTTTTTTCAGGAGAGAAGCGTTGGAAGGATATCAGCTCACTTCCCAGAAGAAGCACTTTTAATCGTGCATTTGTGATTAAATGTAGGAGTAATGGCAATCTTGATGAGTTAGACAACGTTTTGTAGGTTTAGTAGCATAAGAATTAAGCAAAACTGGGAGGTAAGTAGACTAGTCTCACTGCCTAGAGACTGCAGCATACTTCAGGTGCACTGGGTCCCACCTAATATACTCATGGAGTCCATCAGCATGTTAGTAACATGCCTCCTATACGGTAACACCACACAAGAAAATAACTAACTAGAGGTAGCCAGAAAATAACAATGCCGTTCAAGGCAATTTCTTAGGTTTAAAAATGTGCCCTTCTTCTATGCTGGAATAAAAAGCACCAGGTTTCTAATGTCTTTGTAAAAATGTACCTTGTCAAAATGTTCAAGTTCTGCTTGACAACTTCAGGTTTTCCTTTCTCGTGCTGTCTCTTTTGCCCTCTCTAAACCTAGCCTACAATGACACAATCGCAGCCAGATCTGAGAAACCTTTCAGGTAAATCCCCTATAAAAATTAGCAAATGCTGGAACATTTCAGCTCCAGTGAAACTGCGCTTCTGTGAAAACACATTTGTTCAAAAAGGCTCCAGTCGGGCGATCAGCAGGTGCTGCGATAGAGTTTTCTTTGGGATCCTTCACACACCGTGAGAGCTGTTATTAAATGTGACCCTATCTTCCGAGCTCCTCGCAGCTGAAAAGAACTTAGCACCCGGTTCATAAAGGTTTGCTACTCGGCAGTGCCAAGCGTAAGCATTCAGCGCCTAGCCCCAGAAAGGAATTTGCGATGCCAGATTAAGCACCGAAGTTTCCTGGGCAGTGCATGAGTCTCGAGGTGGATTTCGCACTGCCTGGCATGACAGGGGCGAGATGCCTGCGCTGCCCAGCAGGAAATGCTGGGGAGAGGAACGCACCGGAGAGCCTCCTCTCTCACAGGGCTGCTCTCCGGGAAAACCCCTCTCCATCCCTTTGAACTGAGGCGCATGGCCCACTCTTAGTAACACAGCGGCAGAGCCAACAGTTCTGTATCTTGGTGGTTAGAGAACTCTGCCCATCTGGGCTACCTTCAACATAAGGTGGCACAAGCGAGTGAAAAACTGACGCTGTGGAAACGTGACTTAGAAGGGATGTGAGAAGGGCCTGGGAAGGTTTACCTGATGCACTCGCTGGATAAGGACAGACAGACGGAGCTCCAGGAGCAAGAACTGGATGTTCCTAATTCCAGTCCCCGAGTCAGGGCGCCTGCAGAAAGGTGTGGTGAAGCTGAGCACTGCCACACCTAGGGCCTCTCCTGGGCCCGGCCCTCACTGCTTACACACGTACACTTAGAACAGGAGAGGTAATGCCCTAGATTAGCCACACTAGCTTTCCTTTGGTATAAGTGAAGGGATTTAAAAATCACATGCATTTGTCCTCATCTACGCTGTTTGCTTGTTTACTGTACTGCAGTCAGCTTAGAAAATTAGTCAAGTCACTTTTTTTTTTACTTTTTAGATGCCTATGCACTAGCAAAACATCATGATAGTCAGAATGTACAATCCTACAGAAATTACGTATTATTCTGTATGTATGTGTTTACATGTTTCAAATGGCTTCCCCGTAATCCTTAATAAAACAGAAACTTTTTACTAGTCTTAGCTTATTCAAGAGTTCTGGCTGTATCTCAACTCAGAAGCCAGAGAAATTTGACAATACTCAACTGGCTGAGCTAAGTTCTTTACCAAACTCTGTATTTTCTGGCTATTACAGTTCACTGTATACTCCAGTGTATCGTATTTGAACTCTGTCCTGATTCTGCAAACACCTAAATACATACTCAAGACTAAGCATGCATCTTTAATGCATTAAGACACATGCATCCTTAATGGATGCAACATACAATATTTCTGCATGACGTAAAGAAGCCATAGCACGTCGCTTGGTTAGAGGATCAGGCCCCCAACTACAACGCTACCCGTGGCAGGATGCGAGTACAAATTTTTGTTTTCGCACAATCCTAATTACCTGATGTAATCAGGTAAAAAATCACTAACCAGAATGTGCCACCATCTATTTAAATGTCACAAGCAGACGTCAAAGTTTTAAGTCTTATCAAAGCATTTGCGCAGAATGAGCATGGTCATAGTTTTTATGGAAATCTGCGCTGCAAAATCAGACTTCTGAATTAAACAACTGGAGTATGAGTGAACCTTTTTTTTTGTTCCCACGGCTTTATTCCTTACATTAAGATTATTTTCCAGTTAAGAAGATACGAAGTTCATCATTTGCAGAGATTTACTGATTTTTAAATGGCTTTCTAGTACACCTCTATCTGATATTCTTTAGACTATAACATTGTACTCATTTTTCTGTTTGGAACATAGAAAGCTAATTAAAAACCATTATATATAAGCTGCACAAAACACAGTGAAACTATGCAATACAAGTATGTTCCACATGAGGGAAGAGGTGGCCTGTCTTACTCACTCGGTGCCGTCTTTTTTGTCTTTCTCGGGACATAAGTGAATGGTGGGAAAGTACAACGAGGAGGCTTACTCTACCCTCATAAATATTTGCTTTCCATCGATCCGTTGTGCCGTTCTGAAACTGTCGTTATACCCGGCGTTATTTTAAGAAAGAGAAGATAGCGCTCAAATGACAGTAGGGCCATCAAGGAGAAGTCAGTCGCGCACCGGGTGAACTCCGGGGTTTACAGTCCTCGTAGCCCGGGGTTTACGCGTTGCTGCAGGGGGCTGGAGGTAACCTCTTCTCCTCCGCACCTCTCCTAACCGAGAAAACCCCATCCTCTGCCAGCC
>NW_008825016.1:948389-953874 GCF_000699105.1 Pygoscelis adeliae | reverse complement strand
CGCCGCCAGGTGCCCTGGCTGGGTGCGGGCCAGCCCGCCACCGGCGTGCGGTGCGCGGGCGTGAAAGGGTGTGCGGGCACCCAAGCACCAGCTCCTGCCCCCGGTGCAGCCTGAAACGAGCGGGCCCGCGAAGGTGTAGGCACAGCCGGAGAGTATTTGCATGACGCTAAAAGAGGTTTGTATGCAGTCATATAAGTACACATTCCTATATATATTTCTACAAACTAGAGAGTTAACACACTCTGTATGGATCTGTGCACGCCTATATATACATATACATACATGCATATGTAGTCTCTGTATACGTACACCTAAATTACTTTTAGATAAAAGTATATCTAAAAGTAATTTAGGTATATGTATATAGAGACTGTATATGTACATATGTATCTTTGTGTACTTATGTCCGAACGTGTGTATATATACATACGGATGTGAATATGTATATGTATTTTAAGAAAGTATTTTTATATATGTATGTACATATGTATGTGTATGTATATGTAAATATACAATTTAAATAAATTTAATTTAACAATATAAATAAAATATATTGCCCTTCCCAAATACAGGAAAGGTGCTTCTACCAACTATATGGAAGACAACATTCTGTTCCCACTAATTAAGGGTTAAATTCTGTTAATTTGGAGAGTTAAAAGAACACACTCTGTATATGTACATATATGTATGTAGGTTCATACGTATGTATACACATGCTATATAATACATGTAATATACTATATATTGTATAATATATGGTATATAATTATATATTTAATATAGAAAATAATATCTAGTATATGAATATATATTATCTATATGTTGCCCCCTATCAAACACGTGATAGGTACAGTCCTGTTCCTGTTAATTAAGAGATTTACATTCTGTTAATTCAGAGAGTTAAAAGAACACACTGTATAAACATATATGAGTGTTCATACATCTATTCTCATATATGTGTATATAAATATATAACTAATAATACATTTGTGTGTGTGTGTGTGTGAATGTGTGTTGCCAATATTGAACATGTGATTGGCAAAATCCTGTTCCTGAAGGCATTGGGAATTTGCCATGAATTTCAGCACAGCCAGTATTCCATCAGATAATGCTGAGCACCGGCTTTCTGTATTTCTGAAAGAAAGGAATCTCAGCCACGATTTGCTCATGGCTTCACCACTTGTGAGTAAGACAGTATTCCAAAGCTCAAACTCATAAAATTGTTATAGCACACCGTTCTGTGTGCCTTTATAACAAAGCATGTCTTTCCTGACTTCAGATAAAACTAAAGCAGGTCGTAAGAGCTCTTCTTTTTTCCCCAAATTGCAAAAAGTAACCCGTGGCTGCCATTTCTGTAGGGAGTTAAAGGCTGGAATCAGTTAGCTGAGTAGCTGTAGCTGTCATTTACCCCCACAACCTGAAAACAGGGCACTAAGCCTACGATTTTAATGACAAATTTTAAATTATGACACTAATAAAAGGTTTTTCTTTATTTTGTCTAGAAGTCAGCCAGGAGAACACTCTTGAATACCTAACCAGTGTATACACCATCTAACCCTCTAGCTGCATGTGATATCTTCATAGGTCCTTCTGTTTGTTATATTAGATTCTCTGAAATAAGAGAAACAGATAAATATTGCCAATTCTGAGGACATTTCCTTTATATGCAAAAAAAATACAAAAAGAAAACGATCTTTCATTCCTGAATCTCCTGGTCCCTGTCGGAAGACCATCCATAAGAAGAGAAGTCTAATCCGTAGGTGAAAGAGACAGCATTCTCTCTCACATGCAGAGCAGACCGTAAATCATAAATTTGATTCAGTCTAAAATCATAAGATCTGTAATTGTACTTGCATGCCTCGCTTTATGACCTTTCCTGCAGATGAAGGAAGCCTTTCTGAAAAATACGATTATGAAAGTGTCAATACCTGCTTTCCTAAGAGCAGTGTTACCGACCCGCTCTAGCTATCTGACCTATGCCTTCAGGATATTGCACTGGACTGAGAATTATCTTCAATAATGTAAATGAAAAAGCATTGGCAAGAGCAAACTGGCCAAGGCTATTGGAGTATATAATGTGCTATATATAGATATATAGTATATATATACACCGTCCCATCGACCCTCTTCTCTAATATCACCTCATAATCCCCCTCTATGCTGGGATTCATATCCCCATTCAATGGTGGCAACAGAAATAGGCTGTAGAGCAGGGAACTGGACCACCGTCCGATAGCCCCGCAGGCTCGCCAGCCGCCAGACCAGCGTTTGGAAATCGTGAACGACTGGCTGAGGATTTTCAGTTTGCCACAAGAGGGGAAGGAAGACCTTGGGTGGGAACGTGCTGAGGCGTACAGAAGTGGAGGAAGGTCGCTTCTCATAGAAAATGTCCTTCGTTGCTGCCCTTTCCATTACAGGCAGTGGGGGATGACACAGCCCGGCTGCTGCAGACTGGCAGAGACAGAGCGATGCTTTGGCACCCAGGTCATGCCTTTACAGTCACAAAGTGTCTCCCAGACACAGGAATATGGACCCTTCCCCGGGGCACCATCCACATATTTGCCATTATTTGTCCTCTCACTTTCCTGCTCTCCAAAGACAAAAGGGCACACACAACAGGAATCCTTCTAGCTCTGACAGTGCTGTGGGTCTGGGTACTAGTCTAGTTATTATTTTTTTTAACATTATAAAAACGAGAAGTCGGTAAATGGGAAGAAAAATAAAATGAGGGAAAGACATCATTAATCCCTGAGGCTGGTGAATTACATGCCAGTAATAAAAAGGGAAATAATACATTGACACAGACCCCAAAAAACCGGGATAGCGAAGAAAACTGGAGTGGAGAGTAATTACTAGAGTTGATACTGTCTATTGTTACACCAAAATAATCTATTTTATGGATGGATTGCATAGATGAGAGCATCCAACATTCGGATGGGAATTGCCTTTATGGTCATAGCATGATATAGCAGGGAAGTGGACCATATTTGACTTTGGAGCTTGTTGAAATAGATGCAGTGAAGCTCAGTACAGTATAAGGTGCTGAAGGTCTTGTAGAGTTTCTCTCAGTATTTGCAGCACGTGCTGCTTTTCATTGCCACCAGCCCTGTGCAGCTGGTCCCACAGATGCTGAAGGGTTTCACCACCGGTGGAAGGTCTTTAAAATCCAGGCAGAGACTTGCCCGAGACAGCAGAGCGGGGTACGATATTCCTATTATCTCTGCTTCAGCCAGGTTGTATGAGACAGCAGCAACAGCTTCGCTCCCCTCCGCCACCGCTCGCACTGCGCCCAGCCCCGCTGGTATCTGCACAATAAGCAGCTCCTCCTGAGGGCATGGCCGGGGACATCGCCATATGGAGAAAAATATTGCCGAGTCTCAAAGCTGCCCAGGGAGGGAAGGGAGGGGGGTCCCCTCAGCCAGGGAGAGCGACAGAGGAGACGTGAAGGTGTGTCCCTGGCGCCACGGTGTCTCGTCATGGCTCTGCCCCTGACAGCTCAATGCATCTGCTCCCACTTAGAACAATTTTCTGTCGGGTCACTCCGCACCATTTCAGTGATAGCACAAACAGAAAGCAGGTACACCGCACTTGCCTGATTGCAACTGATCCATAGAGGACCTTCCTGCAGTGCCCCCACCAATGCCTCACTGCCCGCGCTGCGCCGTGCCATCTGCACCCGGGTGTACTTTCATCTCTTTAATTCTGCTCACAGGCATTGTCTGTTTTACCAGATACAGCGCTAACAGCATTTCACGTGACAAAGTGCATGCTTTTTTTATAGATCAAGATGGCAACTCACATAATTCAGTTTGTTTACCTTTTAATCCATTTATTGATTACTATGGGAAATTGCTACCAGAGCAAGGAACTGCTCAGGCTACCCACAGCATGCTGTTTGGGGAGGAGGCGTTGGTAGTCACACCACGCAGGTTTGCAAGAGTTCAGGTCATTCATACAGGTGTTATGACAGTTTAGTTTTACTTTTGCTGTAGTAGGCATTGGGACTTTTTCGTCGTAGGCACGGCTTTGAGTTACAGGATTGTACATCATCCATTAATATTAATCCAGCTTTATCCATAGAGTAGGAAAAGATCTATCTTTATTGCTATTATTAAAACTCTGCTTTCACAATGAAAAAAATACGCTGATTTGAACAAATGAGATTTTCACTGTATCATAAATTTAGCTCCATTTTTAGGGATTCCCTAAAAATCATGAAGTCATATTTTCACACTTAATTTTCTGACCTCTCTTTGATATCAAGGAAGCATTTCTGGAAAACGTTACTGTGACTATTTCAATAACTGGATCTCCTACAAGCAATGTTATAGGTGTTCTCTAGTAAATATGATCAAAAAATCAAAATGGTTGGTGGAAAAGTCATAAATATATTAATAAATATTTGTCCGTAATTTTCCTTGCTGTTTTAGTTTGACAGACATTTTCAGCAGATTAAAAAAAAAAGTTATATTCTGCTGCTGATATTTTATTTTGATGGAAATTAACTCTGTGCAGAGGAGCTTTTAGGTTGCATACTTCTTAAATTTCCCTGGCACAGTCCAGATAGCGGTATTGTAAAATCTGTGTTCCTGGTTCAGAAGAAAAGTATAAATTTCACTGTTCTTCCTAGCCACTTCTCTAAAACAAACAGAAAGATTTTCTCCAATTTTCCCCAAAAGTATAGTACAGGAGACTTAAACACAGACCATCTTACTGAAATACATCAGCGTGTTACTAAAATAAATTTGTTAAAAATTATAGTATTTCCATTAGAACAAAGAAGGAAGTTTTGAGGTTACCTCGGGTAAAAAGGCGGTTCTTCTTGACATCTGCAGCTGCATGGGAATCACAGTAACGCGGGGAAAACTTGTGCCTGTGGTACATGTCACCAGGATGTTCAAAGAGTTAAGGGAGAACAGACACTGAAGAGGTGACATAGATCTCTTTTACTTGTTTAGAAATAGCTTCAGTGGAGATTTAAGGATTATAAAATACAAACATGCTTGACTGAGAGTTGTTTACTTTGGGAGGGGAGCTGGTCGCTCACCTGCCTGCATTATGTTAACAAACATTTCTCAAAATCTCTCTTCCATTAGGGGTTAGACTCTTTTTATGAGGACTATGTCATCCGGGCCTTGACCATGTAACTCTGTCTCTAAATCCATTAACTAGTGAAAGAATATCTCAGCTATCGAGTGATTTATTATATAAAATCAATAGTCCATTGAGGATGTGTTTTTCCACAGCCTTTTCCAGGACTGCTTAGCAACCGTCCCCATAAACGAGGTCTACCAGAGGCATTATACCTTTCTAATACGGGTGCTTTAATGGCAGCAATTTACTTGTGCAGGTCTGAACTTTGGTAAGCCGTTTTAAGGCCCTTAGGATGTTAACTGTTGTGTCTGCACAACTTGGGTTTTAAACTGGAAAGGGTTGAGAAAGGGCACAGGTGCCGGCACCGGCCTAATTTTCCAGCAATAGAGGA
>NW_008825016.1:924172-947756 GCF_000699105.1 Pygoscelis adeliae | reverse complement strand
CAAGGAGCACAAAGGAAGGAGCATAGCTATTTTTTTAATCTTCAAAAGCAGCCCCATGAACGGAGCAGCAGCGAAGCTGAGCATGAGTTTGTGACGCAGAGAGGAAGTGGCCAGCGCTGAATTCGGAGTGATAAACTCTGATTTTTTGGGGTCCCCTGAGGCTGCATGCAGAGGCTGCCGCACCGCAGCACCGGTGACAGTTATTCCAGCATGAAGCCCCGAGGGAGCAACATGCTGCTGCTTCTGCAGATTATGGGCAACCACCTCCCCAGAGCCAGAGCTAATCTGGGTATCAGAGTAATTGCACCCATGTGAACACTCTCCTGAGGACTTCTCCTAAGACCTTCCCCAGCTGGGTGGGGTGTACGCAGGCACTTCTGCTCACCATGAGTAAGCATCTCTAGCAGGTTCAGCCAGGAAGCTCTGGGAGAGTATTTTGTGCCTCATACCAAATAACAGAGAGGTTTTTGCAGCGCTGCAGGGCATCAGCATTAAATATTACCCTGAAGAGCAAAAAAGGGACCTGCCGTGAGCTGCTGCAGGAAGGCTAAGTGACATTTCTAGCTCCAGAGGGACACTTAAAACCCAGGAAGGCTAATAACCCATGAAGTTAATTTTTGCCATTACTTGAAAGTAAAGTGCACTTCTTCTGTTTATAGGACAAGCAAAATCAAGAGGAGCTGCCCGGAGGGGGGTTGTGCTGTTTTTCCTTTCTTTCATTACTTGTGTTCCAGGTGATCTGGGTATCACTGGAAAATGACATTGTTGGCCACATTTGCTGGAAACCCAGAACCGGAGATAACAGACTGGTCTCCATCTCTTAAGGATTAGAACAATCTAATTGTTTAATAGCTAAGCAACATGTTTAATGTTTAAACCGTAAATTCCCTCTTTAGCTCATTCTGCACCAGGACACTTAAGTCGTTGAATGATTTCTGAGGCTGTGTCCCCACGCTGGCTGTCAAAAGTAGCCACTGTTCTCAAGCCTAGCACCTGTCACTGCCATGAATACAGAAATACTAATTTAAATGTTTAACTTTGGGGGCAAAAAGTTAATGACTAAAAGAATGCCTCCAGTTTCAGCCTTACAATGGCTGAATCATAACCGACAACAAGAATTTTCCTTTGAAAGCAGAGTTTGATAGGTTTATAAGCATATTTTTAAACGCTTTCCCATGAGTTCAAGTGTTGGAGTTGGTGACTGAAGTGATTCCTTTAGAGCTGTAGCCTATATTTACAACTCTGGCAGCCTTTAAAGCATAGAGCCGTAACCTCTGTTTGCAAAGGTGAAGACTGACCCAGTCCTAGAGTCCGGGGAGACCGCCTGCTAAGCTACATTTCCTACTCGCTCTTTGTCAGTAGGCTAATGGCACAAGCGTGATGAACAAACGTTGCTTTCAAAAATGCTGAGGGGTTGGTTTTTTTTCCCATGAAGAAAATTTCATTTAAAAATAAATGTTACAATGTTTTTCAAGCAGTTCCGAAGCAAGCAAAAAATGTGTCCAGGCTGTGCTCTGTCTTGAATCAAATCAACTGCCACCTTATTCTCAGACTCTCCTACCACGACCAGTTCCTGTAGCCCAGGAGCTTTCTTCTCTGTGCTTGCACTCAGCTCATAAGCATAGCCTAAAGTCTGCTTCCCCCTTCACCAACACGAGCTGGTTTGTAGAGGTATAGCAGGTTAGATTTAGGCCCTTGATAAGGGCTTTTCTAAGAGGACTCAGATCTTCAGGAGGAGTCTAGAAATGTCTGCTGGGCTGCCTTACAGAACACCATCCTGTAGTCAGTGGTGCAGGTCAGTTTATAACCGGTAGCTGGAATTGCTGTGCGTATGTGGGTAGTACAGGGAGCTGTTCACCCCGTGGCCCCTTTCTCACCTGCCCCTTTGTTTCTGACACCCTCTTGTCTCTCCCTTTTACACCAAGAACCCACCTGCAAAATACAAATACACGCACCCTGTGCTTGCTCAGTCAGAGCTGACCAGCACTGGTCATCACTGAGCCAAGAGGAACCATCCTTTAGCAATGGCATAAAAAACTACCTTAGATTCTCCACAATCCTCAAAGCTGACTCTGTCTTGGGTGATGCTATACGTACCCCACTGAAGCCAGGGAAGTGTTCCTGACAGCTGAAGCAGAAGCAGCCCAAATACAAAGAAGGCGTTTTGCAGTCTGAGTTGCACTAAAAGGTAGTTTGTGAATTGCTGCAGTGGTCAGCCAAAGAATTAACTGCCTGTATACTAATACTCTGTTTGCAGGGATTAAATAGTGAGCGTATGTTATCTAGAAAAAGAAGAAACCTAGAGTAGGTGATATTTTCTATATGTGACGTATAACTTTCTGTTAGGGTTCAGAAATACACATTGCAGGAGTTGATGAACTCTTACTTCTTTTCAGTGGCTTGAGTTTATGTTTTGCTTATCTCTCCCCACTTTTCCTTATTTCTTATTTCTCTTTATCCAGCGTACTCACTGAAGTTAATTAGCCATTGCTTGCGTCTCTTATGTCACCATATTTTCATTGCAGAAGGTTAATAAACCCTTGCAGAATCTTTAACTGTTGATCTCAGCTGCTTGGCTTTATGACCAGTAGACAGCTGGTGTGAACATAGATTTTCCACTTGACTTGCTGGAAGTTTGGCTTTAAATTTTACACAGAATGTTATATATGGCTTGTTTTCAATAAAAATTAGTCCAGTTCATTGTTGTTCCAAAGTCATGTGTAAAAATAAACCTTCCTCACCTCTTCAGATAATCCTGTCCTTGGGAAAGTTAGCACAGAACAATCGGGTAAGAAATTAATGAGAATCATTCATTCATTCAAGAAGAAATATCATGGGAAAGTCCACCCTCCCCATTGCTGCATAAGGATAAAGTGTGTTTGGGAGAATATAGTCAGTGAGGCTGTGAGAGTTAAAGCCTTTGGTTTGAAGTTCCCTGTAGGCACCATAAACATAGAGTCAAAAGGACTACGGCTGTTAAACTCTGCCTCTCCGCTCTGGAGATAGAGGGTACGGCATCCAGCTGCACACAAAACCCTCCCTAACCTGCAGCCCCGTCTTTAGCACTTCCTTCTGCGCTAGGTGGAATAGCATCAGTACGTGGGGTTAACAGAGTCTCAGCCTAAAATATTCAATGTTGCAGTGGTTAGAGCGAGCAGCAGCCAAGCATGAAAATCCTTTGTTTTATAGAAAGATCTTTCTCTTGATCTCAGAGATGATATGGTTGAACCCCATGCCTCATTTAACCTGCCAAAAGAGTGTAAAGAAAAATGTACAGTATTTTCATTACCAGAGTTTTCCAAATAAAAAATGAAAAGTAATAGGACTAATTACTAATATTATAAAACTTTTCAAAGAATTGTAATGGCATTTTAAGTTGGGAAGATGGATACAGGAGCTTTCAGGAATGGAAAATGTGGACAATTCATTGGAAAGCTTCCAGATGAGGGGAAACTTTTGTTAACAAACTAATGGTTGCTGGCTGCTATAGAAACAAACTGCACACATTGGCATCATAAGGAAGATGGCAAATTTTCTTTGTCTCAGTGAAATGACTTCAGTTCAGTTAACTTTAACAGCGTTTGATAAAATTTTTAAATGCAAGACATACGTAACTTACACCACTTAGACCACTTTTCAGTGGTCACAATCCTTTGGTGATCATCAGTATCACTTTGACTCCCACACCCTCTGTATCTACTTATATTCTGGGTTTGATTGTACTGGTATACTAATAGTTCAGTAGAGAACAAATGTTCTGCTTCTTCATGGTCTAACAGCCAGCCTCTTTTCCTTTTATATAGAGATATAGATATTTAATATCTATATCTATACATCTACACACAAACACACACATATATGTGTATAATTTTATTTATTTTATATATAGTCCATTTAATTAGCTCTGATCAACAGTCCTACATTTTAAATTATTTCTCCCTTTCTTCATGAATGCAGATACTGCAACTGGAATCTGCTCCTGTATTTTTAAATCATTTCAGCTAGGCATAGATACTTAAATGTTGGAGTTCCCAACTTAATCCCAAGCATTTACAAGTTATAAAAAAAAGCAGTAGGATTTGATCCCACAATTACATATGAGGATCAAAATGTGAGCATACCTTTTAATCAGAGAAAAGGCTGCACAGGGAAAAAACCAATAAACAAACAAAAAAACCTCAAGAAAACCATTTTAATAAGTATAGCAGGAAACTGCGGAGGAATGGTAAAGTGCCTTCCGATGCCTACAACAAACAAATCTACTCACAGAAGCCATGTCAGGATAGCATTACTTTCTTGAGAAGATTATATCCATTTCCTTGTATTTTAACCTGCCTCTGATCGCTTTCTTGTGCAACAGTCTTTCTTGGAACATTACATCATGGAAAAAAAAGGTGGGCCAATTATGTTCATAGTCATTAACTACCAGTATTTTTTTTAACTTCTCCTGCGTGACACCCCATCTATAGCTCCCGAGGAAGGAATGTACTGCCAAAAAAGAGAATTAGCAAAATTTCTAACAGAATTGGCAAAATGGCTTATCATCTCTTGATACACAGAGGTAAATAAATCCCCTTCTCCATTTGCAGGTACCTTGGAAAATGCCAGGAAAATAACAATGCCAGTACTGAGGAGAGGAGCAGAGGCTGCATAGCTGTCCTGTGCAATCAACCTCTGCTTGTCTTGTGGGGAAGTAAGTTTGTCACATAAGCAGTTTGGTTCTCATCTCAGCTAGACCAGCATGTTGATGCCAGTCCTGTAATGGTAGCAAAAACCATCCCACAGTGTTTGAAATAAACCAGAGCAGCTAGTTATCTGAAAAACCTCAGAGAGGAAAGAGAAATCAGTCTGACCTGTGTTTTCTATTGTAGAAGTCAAATGCCTTAAAATTTGAAGCTGTATGAAGTCCAGCAGCAGGGGACTAACAAATTTTTGATCCTACATGTCGTGCAGCCCTGGCAGAGGGATCCTCAGGCTAGCTCAGGACAATACACACGTGGGCAGGTATGTTCTTAGGACAAAACAGCTGGGCTTCTTAGATGAACATGGGCACAGGGCTCATGATACAGATGTTGATACAGATATTCTGGTTCTGGAAATTGCTTTTTTAGAGCTAATGCAAGTTTCTGGGTACAGAACTACAGTAAAAAGCATCAGTATGCTTTTAACAACTGCTCACAAGTTCAGCCCTAGCATCACATAAAACGTGTACAGATGCTGCTCGTAGAAAGATCAAAATCTATTAAAACCCCTTCAACTCCTCAGTAAAAGGTAGTCATAATTTTATTTTCAGTGTGGCTCATCTGTCCTTTAGCAATGGCATCTATGTCCCAGCTTGTCACCCTGGGCTCTACTTAGGGCTCCTGGAAAGCAGCAGGCACTTCAAAAGGGCCTGCTTGTTTCTTCCCAGTACAGGCCCATGAATCACTGCCTGTAGAAGCTGAGCATGAAAGGAGCCCAGGTTTGACAGGCTGGCACACACGTCTGAAGCCAGATATGGATTCCAATCCCTCATTTGTCCTGCTGCTGCTATTAAAATCACAGGCCGAGCTGAGTAAGGTGCCTCCTCCCTCATTGTTCACTGCATGTACCTCTTTTCATGATTTTTTCTTACAGTGCTGGGATGGAATATGAGTTTTGGCCATTGCTAAGAGACTTGCGGCTGTGTGCATTGTCCAGGTCTTCTCCAAGCGATTACTCACAAAAGGGGAAAGGAGCCATGGATGAGGGGTTGGACTAGGTGACCTCCAGAGGTCCCTTCTCAACCATTCAGTGATTCTGTGATGAGAAGGGGTTTTACCTATCAACTTTGCAGCGGTTGGTACTCTGGGAGCTTTTGACGAAGCCTTCTCTCCTGGGGTTGAGCCTCAGGTTTGTCCCACCTGCAGCATGCTTAAAACAGGATGAGCAGAGAGATGCAAATTGCCAAAATCACAACGGCTAAAAGAATGGCAGGTTCGGATGCAGTTTTTGGAAGCAGGCGTAATTGTTAGGGTTCAGAGCTGGCACTGAGCAGAGAAGTTGGCTTCTAACTCAGGAGGTCACTCAAACTCTTGGTTTGGACTGTCCAGTTTACGCTGAGAAATCATGCCCAAATGCATCAGTGTGAGGCCAAAACCAGGAAGTATGTAAGTCTCCTCACTGTAAAAAATCAAGCAATTGACCCAAACAGCAATTATTGCAGGATCCAGATAACCTCCACATACACAGAGGAGGAGAAGTTTGGGGCTGTTTGAAAGAGGAAATCCTGCCTTGCTGAACTCAGTTGCAAGAACTCCAAATCCAAATATGATTTCACCCTATATTATACTCTTGCCAGTGTGGAGATTTTTGGTTATAGATAAGGATCAGCCAGGGTTTATTGCAGTTTATTTTGTAGTAAGTCTGTAGCAGCAATTAAAGTTCCAAAACAGTTTTCACATACTAGTAATTTAAAGAAAAGTACATCTCTGAAGATGTAATTTTCCATTTTTAATCTTCATCCAACGATATTCTTTAACTTTGAGCAAATTCCTGTCAAACAGTTATAATTGTATGAAAAAAGATACTTTTCCAGATGTAAAAAAAGATGACTGCTGACTTTTTCCTTTCTCTTCTATAAGATAAGCCAAAAGAGCTGACCTCTGAAGACCGGTACATAAATAACCACTCAGGAACTTGTTCATAAATGCACTGTAAGATTAAACTGGAAAAGAACTAAATTATAAAGCCTGAATGCTGGGTAATAAGAATGCACAGTAGAAAAATGGCAATAAGATATTTTGATTCCTTTAGAGTCACAACCTGCTTCCTTAACCATACCTGAGGTAGCAAAGCTAATATGTGTGGAACCAGGGCTCAGCTTTAGCACAGATACCAGAGCATGGGTGATTTCAGCCTTCAGTGCAAAAGTTGTAGCTATATACAATATTACAAATGTTCATTTTAGAATTATGTCAAGCAACCTAAAAAAACCCTAATTGTCCTATCACAAGGTAAGCTTGGCAGACAATAATTATTCTTTATATAGGATGTTTCTATGTGCTATTCTAACATAGAATTAATTTACTTAATGTATAAACTCTCCCAGGAATAGAGCCTTTTCTTGGGTTATCTTTAGAAGAGTGAGTGGGTAACTGGAGTCCTTTAACATGTAGAGGTCTTTGTAGGATGCTAATTATACTGAGGCAAAGAAATCTTTGATCCAACCTACCACCCAGCTGTACTTCCCATCCTGACCACTCTCCACAAAAATTTGTTAGACTCATGCAGACTGAAAAAAAATAGACATAATTTCCCAGAAGTCAATGAAGATTTTCGCCAGGATCATTAATTATATATGGAAGATACATCAATACTTCCTTCATGCCTGACAGCACAAAGTTCTCAAATAGGTAGCTATAATATTTGGCTTTATCGGGAAATTTGTATAAGATGCAATAACATTTACGGCATCTATAACATATGCAAACTAGGATTGATTTTAATACTTTGCATTTTGTGTATCTTGATGTTCTTAGACTGGCAGAGCAAGTACACCTCTAAAATCCAGTTAATGATGTAATAGTGCACCGATCTATTATTTAGTTTTTTGATTCTATCTATATCAAGATAAGATATTGCTTTATGTACAGCTTTTCATACTTTTTACTAAAAACAGAATGAACTTGGTTTTTTTCCCTCCTTACACTTGCAGAAATTATTCTCTACAAAGCCTGAACGAGGATACCATAGTGGATACTAGTAAAGAATCATTACCAATATCCATTTGTCTCTTGTGAGAAGGATGTTTTAGGATCAGAGGGACAGCAGTGCTTCTGGAAAGTATACTAAAAATAAAACTTCCCAGGCTCTGGTGGAGACATTAACGAATTAAAATACCTGAACTGGGAAAACTCCCAGCTTTGTGATTATGGTCAGACCTGCCATAACACCAGACACAGAAGGAAAAAGATACCAATCTGCATTGCTGTGGCTCCTAGAAAAGCCAAAAAGTGTGGGTACCAATTGTTTACTGGGCAGCTTGGAAACATAAAATGACTTTAACAGTACGAAGCCCCGACCCTTATTTATGCCTCTGTTTAATACTGAGTAGTCCTTAGCAAAGGCACAAGTCTGAAAAAACATAAGGACATAATACCCTGATTTCCACAAGTTGCTTAGCTCTTAATGGAAGTTTTTTTTACTGATTTCAGTAACTTTAATCATACAGGATCAATCCTTAAACACTTGGCTTTACTGAGACTACTCCCTTGAAGTTAAGTATTAAGGTCCAGATCCTTGTGGGTATTTACGTGTTTAATTATTTTCCTGGATCAGAACTAGCCCATAAAGACACGTTCCAAATTCTTGGTCATAAAGGCATGACAGTTCCTAGATACTTCTCTCTGCCACAGGCAGCCCGCCAACTGGAAAGCTTCTTTGCCTCAAAACTTCAAGAATACCATGTGTCAGGCTGGCATAGGGAACCGGTCACTAAATTCAGATCACGTAATACATACAGGAATGATGTTTTCCTTTGGTGATATAAACTCCTGGAATGCAGTATAGCACTTCAAAAAACCACATCTCCCCTAGTGTGTTATGTCCTCTATCTTCGTGCCAATAGTTTTTAATTCCACACTAAAAAGGAACAAATTGTCTAAAAATCACTTTTAAAAGGCAACTATCCTGATGAGGATTCTGACTGATAGTCGTTTTCATATGCAACCTGAAAGCCACTCTCTCTTTGCACAGTTTACTTTTGGTCCTATTTAATCCTAGCAGAGGATTTGAATGTGTCAACTTTCCTTTTTGGATCTATAAATACATTGCTTAATTCCATCAACAGAGGTCACTGCAGCTCTTTTCCTCTTTGGTGAAAGCATGCCTTTTCCAGCAGATAAAGCAGAATGAATGCTCTCATCTAGCAGAGTTTTAGCTTACCCATTAGAGACTGGTACAGGAAAATTTACACATAGTGGGAGGCTGGGGGAAAAAACCCCAAAAGTATAAATAACAACAACAACAACAACAACAACAACAATAATAGAGAGAGCTCTCTTGAGCTTTGGAACCTAACCTAATTCGTGCAAACTTGTTTGTAGTGATGCTTTGAGCTTTGTCGCTACATCTATCTTTCATTACCTAGGAACAAGACCTGTAAATCTGGTCTTGGCACCAGCTGTTATATCTGCTCTGCAGTGCTTGGTAAATCAGTATCGGGCATTTCTGCATTAGGGAAATATAAGAAAAAAGATCCTGAAAGAGCACCTTCAAATTGCTAAGACTTAATTAACAAATTTGTCAGCAGTCATCACTTTCATTTGAATCTATGTTTGCATACTTATGAAAACGATGGGGAAAGATATTGGAATATTTATCATCAAGAGGAATTCAAGCCAAAGGGTCCATTTGAGCCAGCAGTAATGTGAGCCTTGCAATTTTCTATTGCTAAACCCATTACAGCAGATTGAGCCAAATACGCTTGCACGTAGGACAGAGTCTCCTTTAGAAATAAACAGAATATAGGAGTTGTACACAGTGAGACACTGTTAAAGAATATTTATATTACCTTTTCATGTGTACATGCAGAAATAGCTTAGTTTATTGAGGAGGAAAAGAAGATTAATCTCAAAGCTAAAGCAGTCATAATGCCTAGCTTTGGAAAGACGCTTTTCATTCATAGGTGCCAAAATCGCTTAAAGGATGAGGACAGTGGAATTCCACTTCAGACCCGGTAAGCTGCGTTTAGATGCTCACCATGAAGGTGTCTACGTGTAGGGCAGGTGTCTGAGCTCCCGCTGGAGTCAGTGGAGTCTAAACTGCTCATCAGATCACTGCAAGGTAGCCATCCACATGTGTTCAGCTGATTTGAGCCATTGGCTGCCTTGTGCAGATCCCCACCGACTCCGGCCCCAGGGGTGCAGTCCAGATGCCATAGAGATGACCCAAGGGACCTCCCTGGCCTCGGGCTGCTGATCCAGGGAGCAAAGGGTGGCTCCTGTGCCAAATCTGGCAACGCAGATGGCTTGAGGCACCTGTGTATGACTTAGCCCTGAGTGTCTTTATCCCTATTGTACCTGTGAGAAAACAGAGGCATAGGAAGCTGAAGAGATTTGTTCTAGGTCTAACACCTGTGCCAGACACCTATAGCCTCCTTTCCCCACTGGACCAAAATGGAGGATAAGCAACTTCCAAGAGTTTTCATTGCAGGTTCCAAGGAAAAAGTGTATTTGCCATAGTATATTCACTTCTTACAAGCCCCTTAAATGTTACCAAGTTTTTGTAACTATGCAAAACATGCAGAACATATGTAGTTTTTTGAAAGGAACAACAGTGAATGTACTAGGGAAAAATGAGTGAAGAATTACATCTTTTTTACATTACATATATTTTATACATATATCTTAAATATGGCAAAATTTTATGCTGTCTTTTAGGACACTGTTTGTAAACAGCAGGTCCTGATGCCTGGCTTGAAGCAGCGCACAAATTTCTGTGCAGATTGTTCCTTTTTTGTGGTGAGAGCTGGAGAAACAGTTTCAGCCCGTTCTTTTGTTCCTTTCTGTAGGTTTCAGTCACCTGAAAGCCTAAGGGAAGTAAAGGTAGATGTCGGGTCAAGGGACCAGGGTCTCATGTTCGGTTCCTGGCACTGTTCCTGTGTTAGGTGTACACACGGCTCATTTGCTTTGTGCAAGTTTCTCCACCTTTCACGTGGGGTTTTAACACTGGCATAATTCTCAGGATGCCCTGCCTCTGAACTGTCTGTGCCTTGTGTGCGCACAGCACCTGGAAGACACTACGCACCATTGCAAGTATTATCAGTATTCATCATCATGTAATATTAAAGCTGAATATATTTGGGCAGGTGGCTTTCATTTATATATTGTTTTCTCACTCAGTGCAAGCTTCTGTGATGGGAAATTTGCCCTTAAAGAAAGGCATGAATAAAGCTAGCTAGAGGGCTATAGGTTTTATTCCAAGATATCTTAAAAAAATAAGAGCCCTTTTATTTTGACATTTGTGCATAGCTCATTATTTTCACCCCTTATCACTGCTGATAATACAGTAGAGCAAGGAGCAAATGGCGTTAGGCCCAGTACCAACTAATGAGCCTAAATTAATACCTGACATACACGCCAGCAAAAACAGCAGTTTAACTTCAAGCTTCTTTTATGATAATTTTGTATTTGGCGGAATAAGTTACTGATGGGAAAGCACTGAGCAAATGTCTAATGATCTGACCTGTGTTTGCATGTGTAAAAGTGATGTTGCAGATGACTAATACCAGTGCCCCCAGCTCACTGTGGCTGTTCTTGACAGATACTTCTTTTTTCCTAGCTTGCTCCCGCAAGGACAGTAGAAAAAAAGTCAGGGATGATGTTCAGTTTGGGTGTCTACTCCTGACCAGCTCTTCACTATTGGTGTGGCTTCAGTCTATCTTGCCAAAGAAAGAAAACTCTAAAAATCAGAGCTTGGCTTTGTTTTCTTCAGTCCATGTCTCGTTTCTTATGATTGAAAGGTAGTAGAAACTCAATTTTTTCCAGGAGGAAGGGTGGGCTAGAAATAAACAAGAACCAATATTAACCGTTGAAATTTCACACCTGTGAAACCAAAGGAGGAAAGAAAAAGGAGTTTCACTTGCAATTAACATCAAGACAGATTCTCAAGCGGAAATAAATTAGGCAATTTAGCTCAATAGATTTCCAGTCCTCTTAACTGGTTCAGAACATTACTCATGTTACCTTACACCTCTAATTTTAAGGTTCTTAAGTACAGTTAGTTTGGCAAAACAATAAACGTAATTGTCCTACCTACAAAGCAAACAAAATATAAAGATAAGGTAATCTGTTTTTCCACTCTTAATGTTTGTGTTTTATCCATATACGTAGATAGAAAACTAGAAAAAGTACCTATGAAGAAAGGAAGCTTGGAAATATTTGTTGTATTTTCCAGAGTCTCCCACAAGCTTTTAAATAGTAGTTTCCATTCATACATGACAATAAAACATGAGTTTTCAGGGTCTAATGGCTACAGGAAAAACCTTGAAAGTGTCAGTTCTCAAAACCAACATACCAGCAAGAAAATAAGAATCATTTCACAATTATTTTCATCTTCTGTTATGTAAAAGTCAAGTTTCTCATCCACAGCAATTTGATGATTTCCCCTGCAGGTATCACTAGTCCTCCTTCTCTGACTACCTCGCTCGTAAATATGGATTAAGCCATCCTTCTCATGCTGAAGATGGGCACGGTTACTTCTTCTCTACCAGTCTCTGGAGCCTGAAACCTGACCTACTTTTCTGAATCTCATATAACCTTCCTTAATTGCCCTGAACACATGCGAACTAACTTTTGTCTTTTAAGTTGGCCTACTTTCTTGGCTCACACGCACAGCAGTAAATCAGTCCATCTAGAGCTCCTGCCAGGGCATTCGTTCTTTTCCAACTGTTACAGCTTCTCCTCTCTGGCTTTGATAGACGCACACCTGCTCCACTCGAGTGAGTTTCGAGCCTTGCTATCAGGCGAATTATCCCCCTGCATCTGCACTCCTTTGCTGATGTCCTCCCCCAGTGTGACACACAAACTGCTTTTAGGTCCTTCGTAGCATCCTCCCCAGTCCTGCTCGCTGGCGTTATCACATAGCCAGCCTGTTGTTTCCCCGGGTGCCGTACAGACGGCAGCGGCAGCCCTGACTACGCAGTTGCAGACATTCCCGGTGAACGCCATTCCCCCTGGAAGAGGGACCACGGCAATTTCCTTTCTTCTTTCAGTGCACTCTGTCAAATGGTATTTCTGGAGGTCACAGCTTGGGCGCTCCCTGCGCTAGCTGCTGTCATATCCTGATTGCCGGCGCTCCCCTCGCCGCTGCGTCCTTGGTGGTAAGCTCTCTGAGGAAGAGATTCTCCTTTTACTACATGTTCCTACTTGCCTGGGATATTAGTTGAAGAGTAACAGCTGCAGCAAGAACAACAGGATCTAACAGTTAATCACACCGTGCAATAAATATGAAAGTATTGCCGGATGCTCACAATGTACTATTGACCTCGGTAACTCCTTCCCTTTTTCTGCATATTCTGTTTTTTAGTATAGTAAAAGCAACAATCCCCATTGTTGCTTTTACTATTAAAATATTTTCCCATTATGACTGTTCTTATTATTGTCTCATTTTTCTCATTGGTTAGCAAGTTCTGTATCTCCTGTTTTCTCTACTGTCGAAGGTACAGGCTATTCATTATTATTCTTCCTGAAACTCACCTGTCCTGCACTATCCTCCTGCCCCAAGGAAATAGTCTTAATTCCCTGAGTTCCTATTTCCTCTCTGGATTTTGAATAATAATTCTTCACCTTCTGGGCATGAATTTCCTGTGCCAGTTCACCTTAAATCAGAGTACAATTTAAATTAAATTCCCCAGTAAATAACCCTGTACTAGTCTAAAAAAACGGAGATCTTGAATTAACTTACCTTTGCAAATTATCAGCACAAGTTTCCTGGGTGTGGCCCAGGTTAAGGAGTTTAAGAATACCCACACACATGAGGACTTAAATCCACCAGCAGTGGATTTAAATTCATGCCCTAAACCACTTCAGTTTTCTTTATGGACCAAGCCTGAGAGCCTATAGACACAGAGTAAGTTACTTGTAGTGAAACATTGCTGTAGTTATTGCTATTTAAAACATAAGCAATGCGCTTCTTTAAGGAGAACTCCTGTCCACAAGTATG
Source organism: Pygoscelis adeliae (assembly GCF_000699105.1). Taxonomy (NCBI): domain Eukaryota; kingdom Metazoa; phylum Chordata; class Aves; order Sphenisciformes; family Spheniscidae; genus Pygoscelis; species Pygoscelis adeliae. Next base: position 934,073 of record NW_008825016.1, on the reverse strand, counting down.
AAATACCCATGAAAACAAATAAACAGTGCAACTTTATATATTAGAGCATATTTTATACAGGCATCTGCAGCATTGCGTCTTGGCTAACGGCCAGCAAAACCATTAACAGCAACTAATGGCACAGAAGGAAATTTTCTTCCAGTCCTATTTTCTAATTGCTAGGAAAGAAAACTAAAAATAGACTTTACAAGTTTGGGGGCCAGACTGCAAAAGCTGGTAGAGCTCTATTAACTTTGAGATGCTCTATGGCTTTACACTCTCTGAAGATCTGGCTCACTGATTTCGTCAGAGGAAAGATTAGGAATGAACCAAAAGAGGGAGATTTGACTCCAGCTATGCACTAGTTTTATTTGTATTTTAGAAAGACTTAATGATTTTTCTCTAGTTCTAATATGAACAGTCATTAGACATTGAACACTTTGCTCCCTATGTACGATGGGTAATTATATAAATGCTCCACGACTTTTATAATATTTAATAAAGAATTTGGAAGTCAATTTTAAGCATGCCTTTCAAACATACCCTGACCAAACTGCATGGACTCCTTTTTTTCATGTTGTACATCTAGTCCCTTTCCATGCCACTCCAGACATACCATTAACCTTCCTCATCCCACAGTTTATATCTGTCCAGTTCGCCCAGACAACACGTTGATTAAATCTTCTTAAAGAGGAAACGCTGAATTTGCAGCTCACAGTAATTCCTGTTTAATCTCTCTCCTGTGCCTCCCTTTGAAGATGAGACGCTATCCCTTCTTCACCCTCCTCTCAGGTTTCCACTTTCCCTTCATCGCTGTCCTCAAGGGTTGCCTCCAGTTCACATCACCCACCAGCCAGGTTTGGAGATCCTGCCCCCTCACGATTCTGCGATGCAGAAGGAGGTCCCACACCTCTGTCACCCCACTCCACGCACCTATGTCAGCTCTGTGGCTCAAGGACCACGTCACACGGGCGCTGATTTTGCCCTCAATTAAATTTCATATGGCAACTGGATAGCTCACGGTACAATTTAAGACCTGATTCTGTACGATATAAAGTTTTCATTGAGATTTATGATACGTCAATATAACTTGCTAGAGGTTTGAGATCTGGCACAAGGCTTTTATTTAAAAACTACATGGAGCACTTCCTCTTTTGGTGGAGCTGGGTTTATTTGTTGATTTTCAGGTACAGAACTGTATTTCATTGCTTATTCAGTGTTGGTACAAAAGACAAATCCTACCCTCTTTCAATTACGTGCCACTGCTTTCATAAAAGGAAGTTGTATAATTTCTCTGGCACAATGGCAAACAGAACTTAAGTTTCATAAAGCTTTGTACAATTTCAGTACAGATGATTCATTATGACCTGCTAAACATAAAAGCTGCTAACATGCGAAAAGGGGGGAAAAGGCTTTTGTTTTTTTCCTCTGGTGGCGTTTTTCAAATTTGTTAGTTTAGATGCTACCTGTCCTGAATCAGAAATCCACTGTAAGAAATGTGAAGTCATAATGTACACTTAGAAGTTTTTTCTGGACCAGGACATACAAGCACTTAACGGTAAAATAAAAAAGAGAAACATAAAGGTGGCACTGCTATCTCTTATTCTTACCTCTCCGACTCTTACAGTAGCATTTACAGACCTTGAGTTGGGCAGCTAAGCAAGCTCTGAGTGGAGGAGAGAGAGGGAAATTTGAAGAAAACATGACTGAACTTGCATTTCTCAGCTGTAGATTTGAGTTTAGCGCAGCTATAAGCGTGGGTTTATGGAGTTTTGGACTCAAATCATCCCTTTGGATAAAATCAGCTCACCTACAGTTTCAAGACACAGATGACAGTGGCAATGCTGCTTCCATTTTGCAGAAAAGAGCTCCATCAGAGGAACTAGGTATCTGGGATTTTAGACTTTATCCAAAATAACTCAAGACAACAGCTTCCCGCTTCCTCTACCACTAGGGAGACCCACCGTTGAGACTGGAGCATGGGTGCACAGAGCCAGTTAGAAGGGAGCTCAGTAGGAAAGCTGGGAGGTCACAGGCTCCAGTGCATGTCCCCCGGGTTATTTCTCCTTTTTTTTTTAGCAAATGCTATACAACATATAGGCAGACACCCTACAAAAAGCTGGGAGCAAAACACAGGGACCCTCTTTCATGCTAGCCAGCAGGCTGCAAGGTTAGGCTCCCTTTACCTTTTGTCCCAGTTTCTTGCTCCCTATCTGCAGTGCCGGTCCAGCTTCAGTGTGAAGGGTGGTCCACTGATCTGGGCACCCTCTGGCATGGTGGGAGTGGGGAACGGAGGTTAGATGCTCTACGATGAAGCCTCCCACTTGCTGAACCACAAGAATATTGTGCACATTCTTGCCGTCCCACGTTTGCAAATAAAAGGCATCCTGAGAGCACTCCTGCCTGAAGAGTCCTCCCTGGATTTGTACATACCAGGATGCCTCCTTTATTCATCCAAAACACCTGTAGGTGGGTGATAGGTGTCTACAGGTGAAACTGGTTGAAGTAGCAGGAGTTATGGACCATCACAGCAACTGACCTCAGGCACTTTTGCAGAGCCAAAACCTGAGATGCCAAGAGATTCCCAAGTGCTGAAAGTGTCCACTGAAGAATCCTTTTGACTTAGGGATGCCTTTAGGCATCTTCAGTGACATTTAGGTGCCCTAAAAATGCCTTTCTTTTTTTAACTCTTTCCTGGAATATCTCAACTACTCTGAGGTAAAAAGCTCTAGACAGTTGGTTGAAGTTACCAATCTGGGCACTCGTGTCTTTCGTGTTTCCTTCTTCTGGATTTAGGCCATAGTACAGAACAGAGGAAGGCAATATCAGCTTCCACCCATAGCATTGCATGTGCCCAACTACTGTCATTTAAATCCATGTCCGAACCCCTACAAAGATCATGTTCCCCTCTTTCCTGCAGTGTTTTATTGGAAAGAAAGCTTGATATAAACATATAAGAATTTGAGTCTTCTCTGAGCCAGTAAGTACCTTGATACAGCACTTGAAAGTGATACAACAACAAAGCGCACTGGTCCCAAAAGGAAAATTGTGGTTTGGTTCATATAAAACCTTTGTTATTTTTTCTGGAGCACCGCACAAAGGGCCCTAGAGATTCAAACATTGCTCTTCTCTGCTCCTCATATGGCTAATGGCCTGGCTGGTGCCATCGTTTCTGTCTCTTCTTCTGACTCATACCCCTCTACTTCTCCCACAGTGAGTCGAGACTTTGGCCTTAGAGCTAGATTGTCTGCTCTGGTGAAACGACGCTGGCTGATTGCATTTCCTCTTCGACCTGACAGATTGGATGGGCCCTCTCGTCTACACAAGCGTGCCATTGGAATCAGCTCTTCCTGGCGGTGCTTTGCTTCGAGTGGACGTAGTCGGGGCTGGGGTCTGAACATTACTGGGAAGGCAGCATTAGAGACACTTCTGTGGTGATCTGAAGGAAAATGGATAAAGAATTCATATTTTGAAGAAGAGAAAAGAGAAACACCATGGTATTGGCAAGGACAGTTAAAGGGTATTCAATACAATACAGCATTACTGTTTTAAACCCTGGAACTGAAGCATTTTAAATAATTGCTATAGAGTAAGAGAGCAGTCAAGAACTAAAAATAACCTTAAATTTTTATTTTCATCCCAAAGCTGATGTTTAAAAGATTTATCGATCTTGTGTCTACCCTGAAACGCTAGCGAATAAGCACATTCAGCTATCTTTTAGTCCCTCACAGAGCTGCTCAATGTCTTCACAGGGCAAGAGTGCTCCTTTATGTAGCTTTCAATTTTTTACGAAATTTCACAAATATACCTAGTACCATGGTTGAAAAGCATTGCGAAACCCACAGCAGCAGAAGACAGAAATTGACCAAGGAGAAGAACTCTAGTGCCACTGAAAATCAAGTTTACTAGTCACCTGTGATTAACAACTGGGAAGAAAACAGTTTCACCTGAAACCGGGAGTTTGACTCTAGGGCACTTTGATTACATTGGGTGTGTCAGACCTGCTCCTACCAGCTTTCTTTGCCACAAGTACACAACAAAAATTTGCCTGCAACAGGCCAATAACTGGCTTTCTCATTCTGTTGAGTTTACAGAACATACTTTTTTACTTTTCTTAAAGCCACTTGTAGTCTGACTATGCACTAGCAAATTAGTTAATTTAAGAAACAGCTCGTAACAGGTTAGAAGGTTTTGGGAGATAAACACAAAGGTCCATGAAGAATAAAATTAGACTATATCCTGCTGCAGTTAAAGCAGATGTGTATTGGGTATAGTCACCCAGTCAAAATTTATCAAGTTATTGCAGCTTAATAACTATTAAAATATTTTAAGCTAATGTTTACTTCACAGTTGGCACAAAGTAAGAGCGTGTGCACCAGCACTTACCTCCACTGAAGGGCACAGATTTCTTTAACAGCAGAACCTGCTTCTGTTAGGCCATGTGGGTGTACCACACCATGAGCAATAAAATAGGATAGGTATTCTCAGATTTGAAGGGCTTCTACTTACCCCTTTGGGGGCATCACTGCTACAAAGTATGAATGATATATAGTGTCAAAGAAATCATGCATTTGTATGAGTGGCAGAAAGAGCTGATAGGTGGTCTAAGGATCTATTTGTGGTCATTTCTGACCTCTTAGTTACTAAACTTTCTGCACATGCTATATATAAGAGCTAAACCAAGCTTGCTGGAGGATGCTTATTCCAGGAGGGCTTCCAGACATGGACAGAAGAGGTGGCATTTATCACTGTAAATGCATATGTGCATATATATGAGGTTGTCATTCTAATTTCCTACATACTGAATATATGTCTTCTCAGTTCCCAAGTGCAATTCATCACATCCTAACACAGTTTATGAGAGGAGTTTAGGGCGGCTTCCTCCTGCTGCAGACATTTAAAGCGGTGTGAATAGCTGGGGGGGTGTGAATGGTGTGAATAGCCCCCAGAAAAGATGGGGCCAGAAGCTGGACCAAGAAGTCTAACTATTTGGATAGATCACAAGGCAGGGCTCAAATTCAGGCCTAGCTATTAATAAAAATGTACCTGCATTCACCGCCTCAGGATTTACTCCTCTCCCCACTGAAATAATGTGCCTGCTATACCAGGACTTGGTCCCCTGAAAGCGTCTGAAATGCTTTTAGGTCTGAGGCTGCTGTGTAGAACAGTTTGAGTCTTTTAGAAAGACACATATCCCCCACCATGATATCCTGACAAACAGAACAGAAAAGAATCAGCTGCATGAAAAAAGAAAAAATCCCCTTGAGTAACTGTGAATAGATCCTATGGGTTTCTGTTCTGCTGCCATCACGTGTGAGTGCCCAGCCCCACGGGGATGGTTTGCCTACACAGATCTCTTTTGCTTTCATCTCTTTCAGAGTAAAACAGAAAGGGAAGAAAGAAAATAATTTTGCACCTGCAGGAAACAAACTTTGTTGTCCATGTTTTTGATACAAAGACGAAGATTAAAAATATGGTTTCAATAGCTATAGCTAATTTTGCCAGAAATGAAAAGGAATTTTTCTAAGGAACCCAAATGCATTTCAGGTTCATATAAATAAATGCAGAAAGGAGTCAGGGAGATTACAGATGGAGACAATGATGAACATTCAAGTGTCCTAAATTCCATGTGTTCTGTGACATGGCCTGCTATGTTTCTGTGGGCAATTCAGTGTTGCTCCATTCCTATGCTCTGTCTCCTTACTTAGGGTGTAAGTGAGGATGGGTCTGCATTTTACTGTGTACATATGATAACCTGAGACTGGCCGATAACTTTATGCAGTAATACCAGTATTACTATAGAAATGGTCATAGAGAGCAAGCTGGGAAAAAGGGAGAAGAGACCAGCTGCTTCTGCCAGGATTTTTTGTTAGGTTATGTGATTAGAGACTCATCTCCACAAACACAGAGGAGCCCCAAGGCACACGGGCAGGAAGGGGAGCCCCCAGTACCCCAGTCAGAGGGATGAGCCTGAGCCCCTTCCCTGATCCATGACAGGGGTGATCAGCTCCGTGGGCAGGGTGAGACCCACCACAATGAGCCAACGGAGAGACTCTCCCCCAGGGCACCTCATAGAATAAGGTGTAGCAGGGTATGGCGCTTATTATTGGGATGTCTGGGGAGAGTGTTTTGGGATCATACAGGACTTATGATGGGATGTTTAGGGCAGGAACCAAAGGCAGGGAAAGGAAGGGATCAGGGCAGTCTGGGGAGGAACAAGTGCACGCAAATAGAGAAAAAAAGGGATAAAAAGGGCTGCTCGCATGTAAACAGGGGCTGGTCAGTACATGTGTCTGACAATGCCCTGTGCCTGATCAGCGCAGTCTGTCCTGTCTTCTCATTAAAATCCATTTCTGACTGTTTCCCTGGGTGAGCAGCTCCCTATATTGTGTACCTGTGTGTGTGGAGGTCTGAGTCCCAGCAGCTGAAGGGACTGGGGTGCATGCATATTCTGTGGGTGCATATGTCAACACGAAATCACCAGGAATCACCAAGCCAGAGTAGCCATCAAGAAGGATAAGAGGCTTGGGAACCAACTATTGGAGCAACCAACCGGGACAGACACTAGGGAGAGCAGGAGGTCTGTGAGTTCGCTATTGGAGGGGGCAGGAGGTCCAGCCCAGTGACTGAAGAGACCATGGGGTCTGTGGTTGGCTACTGCTAAGGCCATAATCTGGAGTAGGTACCAGAATGACCTATTTGCACGTGTGTCCCTGTGTGTGAGGCGAGGGGAGACCAGAGGATCCAGGAGCCCACTATGGGGAAGACTGGGTGTCCAAGGCCAGCTACTGGAGGGATCTACAGTGCATGGGGTGGGGTGGAAGAGCATCTGTGCATGTGTGTGTGTGCACACGCATGTGTGTAGTTCTAAGTATCAGCAGCTGCCGTAGGGCTGTGTCCCCAGGGGCTCACATGCCTAGGTGCCACTAACTGGGGAGACGGAGTGTCCAGGGCCAGCTACTGGGCAGTGTGTGTCTAAGGCCAGCTGCTGGGGAATTCAGATAGCAGTTATGTATATATAATTTTCCACTAACAGGCTATCGTCCTGATCAGCCAGAGAGGGGACCAGGATGAGGCCGTTGGTGCTGTTTGCATTTGTGTGAGCACTGTACCCTGTCTGTGCTGCTCTGTGTGTCCAGCCGTGTGTACGTTGTACACTGAGTTACGGTGGCGGGGGTGCCTGTTGGGAATACCTGCTCAGCCTCGCTACCAGCAGGAGCTGGGGCCATGGAGCTGCGGCAGCCTCACCTCAACTGGGCCACGGGTTCAGCATCTCCTAACAATTTTGCATGCAATTGTGTCTGGGAACAGATAATTTGCTTTCTCAGGCTTACACAGATGCTCTCATGGCCAGGCCAAACTGCAGGAATCACAGGAATATTTGTGCAACAGGGAAAAAGAGAAAACTAGGCGTTGCTGGAACGAGATAGAAACTGCAGCAGTAATGACCATATAAACAACGTAGATAAAAGAGATAGGAGAGAAGGGCGTAGCTCATTTAAAGAGGCCAGGGACTTCCATGGGAGTAGTCATGTAGTACTGTTAAATCCACTGAGCAACTGGCCAAGTTTCTTTCACTGCTGGAGTAGGATACAGAGTAAAGCACTTCCCTTACCTGTAAAAGTAACATGCCCGGCTTTTCGTCTAGTGGGCTGGCTGGGGCCCTGAGGCAAAGAGAGGTAGCGTACGCCCATGGTGCTAGCCTGTGTATGGAGACAGAAATGTGTTCAGTGCCCGCGATTGCCTCCGCAATTTGCACTTATTTGGTGGGGTGGTAAAAAGGGATGGATATATGCTTTTTCTGCTGTGCCTCTGCACCTTTACAGCCAAATTTAGAGAGGTGTGAATAAGATCAGTGCTTGGCTTGGATGGGTTGAACTCAATGTCAGCTGTAGTGAAAATGTCTGTGTCTGGCATAATAGCCCTAGGTTTCTTCTACAATCAGTGGAAAGAAATATGTTCTTCTAAGAGTCACCTTTCCGATTTCAGGTGACAACTTTAAATAAAATTAATACACCCAGCAAGAACTTATTTCTCTTCCTTAACTGTGATTATCTCAGTTGTAAATGTCTATGCTATCCAATGCCTACATTTGGTCAGTCAAATCTTACTCTTACTGATCGAGAGCCCAAACTGGCAGTGCAAGGTGTCAGGGGCTTTGCATCAGGCCTTTTGTGAATCCACAAATTCACACAGCTGTGATTATACTGTTTTGCACATGCCAAAACAATGCAAGCTACATTATTTTACTACTAAGGGCCATAGTAGCTGATTTCTGACCAATGTATAGAGGTAGGACAAAAAATGTTGCTGTCCGCATGCTCAGTGAAGCTCTTTCTTCTTAGGTGCTGCATGAGGACATTGGGGAAAGTATCCATTTTAATTATTGCAAAAAGCATATAAAAATGGGTGTCTCTCTCCTTATTTACAGGGAAGCAGAGGCATTTTTTACATGAATAGTAGTTTACATAACAGGTACCGGTCTACCCGAAGGTAAGCTGTTTCCCTTCCTGCAACTCTGCCTCAGGCTGTGCTGCCGACGGATGAGGATTTCTTGGGCTTGTTTCTCGTTTGTGTTGGTAGGCAAGTTGTGTCGGCTGTAGGTCGGTGCCTGAAACAGAAAATGCACCCAGTTGATTCTCTTTGCACTTGCAATGTTAATAACCTTGCGCAGTCTGGTTGATCACAGGGCCAAGGGGACACCTGCCCCGGCTCAGCCACCGACCCACCACAGCTCTCTGCCATCACGTGGAAAAATGCAGCCTCACACTAACCTCACTCCTGCAGAGCAAGACGGGAGGAAGCACGAACATAGCTGTAAGTCTCAGACCTCAAGGACTACATTTTGATGCCATTTTTGATAGACTCACGCCTGTTCAAACTGTACCATAAAAACATACCCACCTACACAAGGCTGTTAACGTCTCTGGGCTTGCCCTCCCTTTGTCAGCCCTCTTCTGATCACACAATTGGGAGCTACAGATCTGAGACAGGTCCCAAGAGAGAGAGAGCTGGTTAACCCACCACTGAGCCTCGGTACTAATATTACTGAACCAGGAGCAAGTTGCAGATGTGCCCCGGAAGAAAAGACTATGTTAAGAAGAGTACATCTCCAGAATGAGATGCACAGCTGAGTTTCCTTTCCATACTTGGACAAACTACACCTTAACATTACCCTAAAACTGAGCATCTTTTAGGACAAGCTTTTTAATTTATTGCATACATCTTGTGAAATAAGGGAAACAATTATCTGCCTTAAAGAGAAAAATTCACTGAAGTTTATAAACCTTCTTAAAAAGCAGAATCTGATCTCAGTCTCACTTGCCAGGGTCCTTGTAAAGTTGGTCTGGTGAGCCAGAGCATTACCAGGCCTTCAGAGTCGAAAGTGAAGTATTAGAAGTGGCATTATTTTACTTCCAATCTTTCATTTCCAAAAGGACACAGTTCTCAATACCACATAGGAAGTGGCTGGCGCAAACAGTCATTACTGTAATTGATTTTGAAGAGAGAGAGTTCATTTCAGTAATCTAAGAAGCAGCCATATATGAAAACTGTTGCTGGTAAGATAAGACATTAGTATCATAAGGATAATTGGCCATGGGAAATCAAACAATATTAGGAATGCATATCGTATTAGTAATGACACATTTAAATGAACAGGGCCTAGCATTTTCTAGTGAATGTGTGTTACACGAGTTAGCCCCGTTTATCTGCGTAATTTCAAGGTTACTGTACTATATTCTCTACCACTCATTGGTGTAGGAGAGCACTCAGTTGTACGTTCTGGGCCCAAGACTGGATTAAGTAGGTATTATAAGCTGGGATGCATCAGAATCAGTACAAATTTCTGCAAAACAAATCCCTGCTGAGGTATTATCACCACCATTTTATGGGGGAAAAAAAAAACCCCAAACGTGTAAAG